>NW_009913168.1:0-3913 GCF_000696875.1 Nestor notabilis | reverse complement strand
CTTTCCCCACAGAAGGTGCTCATTGCTGTCTGCTCACTTACAATGCTGTCGTTCAGTATGACACCTACCAACCACCACATCTGCAGTGCCTTCTAAAGAGGCAGGCAGACTCCTGGCAGCAAGCCACCAGCATGGTTTCAAGAAGTCATACCCTTACTGCTGTTAGTGAGTAGACAAGAGATGAACACAGACTGGCTGAACATCCTCTGCAGATTTCACCTTTGAATCACTTCTACCTCCTCTATTAGTTACTTCCGACAAAAGGGTCAAGAGACTGTTGTGTCTTGAATCTGGCAGGTTCACATGCAAAATACACAGGCCCGAGTTCTTTACACCTTTTTAAATCATTCATCGCCCTATTATTAACAGAACACTACTTCTGAATTCAGATGACTTCCATCTGCTTAGGTAAAAATGTAAACTTCGTCTATAAACACACATAAAATAAAACCCTACTATTTAACTGTCCTTCCTAGATAGACCACAATTTTCATTACATATACACCTTTTCTAAAATGTTAACCCCAAAAATAGTTGTTATCCTCCTGGCTGGGGTTCAGAAAAAAAACTTACCCACAGAGCTATGCCAGCAGAAACCTCCAGTGTAAACAGTCACAAAAGTAAAGCTGCACTTTCACCGGTGCAGCTTGTTTTGCTTGGAGCACGACAGAAGAATTACTGTAACAATACAAAACATAACTCTCATCCTAGAGGTGGGTCCTCACAAAGCACTGTCAGTGTAGTGTAACAGGAACTCTGTGTGTTTCTTGGATAGATACTAGCACAGCTATCTATAAACGTGAAAAATTTTACAAGCAAACCTAATGCCCACATCAGGTGAATACCTACAAACTGCAGAACACTTTCTCACATAGCTAAAAATGGTTATAAAGTTTAATATTTAAAAAAGGAAACTTAGCTAGTAATGGTAATTACATACAATTCAGTTACCTTTCACAAGCTGAAGAAATGTTACACATAAAACAGGAAAAAAAAACCCCACAACTTTACAAACACTGAAAAGGAAAAAAGCTGCAAGTATTTCAGAAGCCATTTTCAAAAGCCACCTTTGCTCAGTTAAGCACTAGTGCTGAGCAGATGAAAACCAGCCTTTACTTCTATCACAATGGCCTCTAAATATGAAGTGTCGCCACTACTCCCAACCTGTCACCATCTGTTTTCATAGGTCCCCCTGTGGTTTCTGTCCTCCACTGACTTCAATACAAAATAATTTAAGACACAGAACGGTTCCAGACCTTCCTATGAAACAGAGGAGAAATTAATCATTAACAAGTAACGATCTGCTAACATTTTTCATGCCTACTTCAAGATAGCTAAGACAACACAAACTTTTACTTTCCTTATTCCACCACCTTTGTTAACATTACATTCTCCAGCTGCATTGCAACTGAAATTAGATCCTACCTCTCTGGGGTAAAAACTGGTTTTGTACTCTGTTTTGGGCAAAGAAGCTTCTTGGCACTCTGTATCATCTGTGAGCGCATTTTGTCAACATTGACCCATTTTAATTTCAGAGTGTCATAATCTCCTCTGACCATGGTACTCCACCACAGTGACATGCTGATCATAAAAGGGAGATTTTAGCACAAAATGGCTACTCCATTCTAGAGACCAACTATATTCTTGAAAAATAAGACAACGAAACACTGTGTAAAGCTCTAAAAGAATATATCCTCCTGAAAACTATTTGAAAACACACACCATGCAGAGCTATGAGTGGTACATGGTTAAATTTTACTACCAAGTAGTAATGTGCTACTACCAAGTCACTATGCATAGCATGGTAAAGCTACATCTAGCATCTAATGAGAAAGACAGCAAGGTACTAGAGTATTGTAGATTATTTCAACAAGTTACCATCTACATCACAGCCTTCTCTTGTCTGAAAACTTCAACTGGCCCTGTTGAATCAGTGCTTTAAAACATCGTCTTGTAAATTAATAGATACATGAAAGACAGTACAAGTAAATACTCTGCAAAATATTCATTGGTAAGTAGTTACTCATATTTGACACTGGAGATAGTTTTTGAAGCTGTCCACCCTCAGGAATGATCTAGTGCTCCCTAGTTAAACAATTCTTACGAATGCACATGGCAATGACTAAAAACATTGAAGAAATGTGAAATACTGAGAAGACAGAGCTTTGCATAAGTATATGCCAGTCAAAAATGCAACACTACTAGCAAGTTTCTCCACTAACACCTTGTGCAACAGGTATCTACATTTATCTAAATTTGACCCCAGAAATGTGATGGAATGCTCAATTCCTAGTTTCAGAAGTAATTAGTATAGAGATATAAGAAGTTTCCAAGAAGTGCCAACAAATGGTGACAGGCAGCAAAGTTACTGGACCATAAGAAATATGGGAATGGGTGAGAACTTGCTTCTCAATGCCTCAATATGTTAACCTTAATAAACAAACCACCCTTAACAGTGCAGCAGAAACTGCAGTAGCAAATTCACACATAAGATTCTAATTGCTGCCAAGCAAGGAACATGTTCTCCTGGAAAGCAGCAAAGCGTATTTTGAGCAACCCTTAAACAAAACAAACACACACCACAACTACCAACAAACCACCAAACCCCAAACCACACTACCCAAAATCTACCCAAGGAACACTAGTTCAGAAAACTCCTTCAAAGAACCAGACAGTAGTCTCAAAGAGCAAAAAGAAACCCAACAAATTAACAAGAAAAGATGATGACTGGGGATGGGGTACACAGCAGAGGACCCTAAAATAAGATGCCATACAGCACTTGCTGCAATGTGCAAACCCATTAATAACTGGGCTAGGGCTAGTTTGCTTAGGGAAGTAAAGATACAGCATTTGAAGAGCTCCCATAGAAACACAGGGGTCAGGTAGTTAGGGAGCTTTGTATAAAACTAACCAACCACAGTCTAGGAAGCTTGCACACTCCGAAGTCAGACAATTCAAGAACTCACTTGTATTCCTCACTTTCCAAAGCAAGACTACTGAAGACCTATGCCAAAGCACTTCACCTCAAACTAAAGACTATGCAAGTCCTTATTCTCAAAAAACACCAATTATAAAGACTTGTACTGTCCTAAAACTCACTCCTCACCTTTAAATACCTTCTCACATTAAAGCATCTGCTGTGAAAAGTGCCTGGGACGTCACAAAAAAAGGATTAGTGACTTCAGGTATGAAGAACGTGATTTCATCTTCTCCTGCTGCTTCAGGAACGAAGGTCTTACTTTCTAATGTTATTATAATAACCTATAATGTTCACCAAAAAAAGAACTACAAGTTTTTTCCACAGTGATGGTGGTCATCAGTGTTAGTGCAGAACTGTGAAGTAAAATCCAGCTTTGTTCTAAGTTTCCTGTGGACTTTCTTATTAACTGCAAGAAAAGCTGAAGACTTGGTTATCATTCTTCTGAATTTCTCCAGGAGTAGTATAAATCAATGCCAGATTTTTATACTAGTAGCAAACCACAGAGGACAGTGGTGTTGGATGATAAAAATATCTTCCTCTGCTTTGAAAAAATGCTCTGTAAACCACTACATTTTTTCCAGTGCAGGACATTCTTTTGGGTTCCAAACTGAATAATATTTACACCTGAACATCTATTCAGAGCTGATAAATCAGTTTTCTTTCATTAGTATTGGTATGACCATACTTTTAACAGGCACATGTCTCGGTCTGATCTTCCAAAAGCCCTAGAGCTTACCCTCTGCCAACAAGACGACATAAAAACAAAAGTCACAGGTCATGACAGGTCTAAACGATGTGAACTAAACAGCACCTCGCCCGTTTGGATACCGTGCTGTCACGACCGCAGAACACCCCCATGACTGCGTGCAGGCCCCCTTGCTTCTCCATGCGGTGCAGGGAGGAAGCCTCCCCGCGCCGCGAGAAGCGGGGGAA
>NW_009913167.1:105605-125239 GCF_000696875.1 Nestor notabilis | reverse complement strand
GACTGCTGTAGCTGAACCCAGGACAGAATTAAAAATAATTTTGCCTAAATCTGTGGTTTGACAGTATGAAGGCTTCAAGGACTACACTGTTGCAAAGACCTCCCTTCTCCTTCCTCTGTTATCAACACCATCAACATCCAGGTACTAATGCTCATGTAACTATGTGTGGGGCTATGTTGTGAGCTAGATCAAGGAACTGCTCCGGGTTAAAAATAACACAGAAAAAATAAACTAATTAATAAGCTCATGGTATGCACATTTAATAGCAGAGGTTAGCATTTGCAAAACGCTGGGAGAGCCTCCTATGACTGGCATTATATAAGTGTAAAGCACTTAGTAATTCCCAGCTATTATTATGTAGTGTTGCTATTTATTACTGAGGGTTCAGCCTCTTGTTTGCATCTAGGTGTACATCAAAAAGACTTCATGCATGGACTGTACAGCCAGGTGGTTGGCTCACAGCTCTGCCTCCTTCACTCACTGAGGTTGGCTCAGCTTAGACTTCCCTGTGGCCCAGCCACAACTGCTCTCTCCAGCTTAGCAGCTGTAGAGTCTGAAGCCTCAAGTGTTAATTGCTCTATTACGTTAATGTGAAACTAGAGGGATGGAGTGGAAAATCACAGCCATTGTCTTTTCATTTACCCTAATTGACCAAGTGACAGTAAAAGAGTGGCCTGGAGAAAGCCTCTTCTTATAATACATTGGCACTAATTAGGAATTTTAACAGAGGGATTTTCAAAATTTTCTACATCCCCTTAGTAATGTAGCTTCAAAGCTCTCACTGAGAGAGGGTTTTGTACCACTTAGGTAGTTAGCAGCAAAAGACAGAGATCGCAGCTACACAACTCCACTTAGGCAGCAGGTTTGCAGCTGACTCTGAAGGAACACCCAGCACTGTTGATGGCCACAGCCATGCCCAAAACATAAGGGTGTTCTCCCTTCGTATGTTATATCTGGATCAAAGAGCAGAGGGAAAACAGTCTTCCTATGGAATGGAGCAAAGTCTGTGGCTCATATTATGTCATCGTAGCCCAGAGAGTTATATTGCTCTGTGACACATCCAAGGACTGCCCCTCAGACCAGAGGTATGTTCTTCCTTTGAACATGGGTCACCAGAGAATAGTTTTGTATTTAAAGAATCGTGAAAATGTAATGATACATGGCTTCATTATTGTTTGTCTTCCTCTGTACATATATTCTTTTCCTCATATTACGCCACAATCAAACCCTGTAAGTTTACTGAGGCAAGACCCCAGACCCCATTAACTTCAATGGGAAGGGTTTTCTTTTCTTTCTTTTCTTTCACATAAAGGCTTCTATTTCGGTTCCTGCAGCAAGGAGTGACTAGGCACAGTGCACTCACTCACTTTGCCATGATCCATTACTGTCCCCGTTCTCCAGCCACCCAGCTTGGTGAAGGAAAAGTGGAGAGAAAGAGAATTCGCCTTCTCCAATGCTGGACATTTTGGCTGCACAGGTCTAGAGGAAAAACAGGCTCTGTGTAAAACTGACAGCTATTTGCCTCATGGAGCAATGGGAATGCAGGAACAGTGGGGCTTTGGGCTTTGGGCTGGGAATGACATTTGTAGACAGGATGTGCTGTTGAGCTTGCAGCCGTCAGTTTCAAGTTGGCCTTAGACACACAGAATTATTCCCTTCTGAAGTGTTATACCTCAGCCAATACTACCACTAATGTGACTCATTGAGTTGAATATAAAAGCAGCATATAAGTAAAGAGACTACATACTAGTAGAAACTGAGATACTGTTTCAGCACACGTTTTGTGCTGTTGCTAATGTATTTCATGCCCTGGTGTGTGTCCATGCGTATCAGGTTTGCACGACAAGGTTTGCTAATTTGGGAAGCTACAGGGGTGGCTTCTCTGAGAAGCTGCTAGAAGTTTCACCCACGTCCAATAGACCAAGTACCAGCTGGCTCCAACACAGACCCGCCGCTGGCCAAGACTGAGCCCATCATTGGTGGTGGTAGTGCCTCTGGGATAACATATTAAGAAGGGGGGAAGAAACCTACCCAACAGTAACTGCAGCTCCAGAGAGGAGTAAGAATATGTGAAAGAGCTCTGCAGACACCAAGGTCAGTGCAGAAGGAGGAAGGAGGAGCTCCAGGACTGGAGCAGAGATCCCCCTGCAGCCTATGGTGCAGCCCATGCTGAGGCAGGCTGTGCCCCTGCAGCACATGCAGGTCCATGGTGGAGCAGATATCCACCTGTAGACCATAGAGGACCCCACGGTGGAGCAGGAGGATGCTCAAAGGAGGCTGTGACTGTGTGAGAGCCCTGCACTGGAGCAGGGTCCTGGCAGGACCTGTGGCCCCGTGGAGAGAGGAGCCCATGCTGGAACAGGTTTGCTGACAGGACTGGTGACCCCAAGAGGGACCCACACTGGAGGTGCCCATGCAGCCTCAGACCCCATCAGTTTGTTTTTCACAGGGATGAGCTGGAATGAACACAAATGGGCAGTGACTTGTGTAAGGGTCTTCGTTACTCTTTATACCAGGAAGAATTTATGCATCATTTATCCTTCAAGGAATTCTTTCTACAAATTGTAAAATAACTAATATTTTGTAAAGATAGCAAAATAATGTGAAAAGGTGGCTAAAAGGTTGATGTGACCCAGGGTAAATATGGTGATGATTATGCATGGAATATAAATAACCTATATAAAGGGTACCAGTACATAAAATGCATATTTCTCTTTAAAGAGAGATGAAGAAAATATTTACTACCTTATTAAATCAAAAGAAATATGTAATTAAAAAGCAATCACTAGCTTCAGAGCTGCAATAAGCCTCTTTATTAGGCTTTAATAATTTTACTAGGTACTGGATTGCTGGAGGGCTGGGACCATATGAGTTGGTAATAAACCATCTTGATACATCATGTTCTTTGGTCTTGCCAATGTGACATTTGCTGTGCAGGCACTAGGAATGTTATACATCTGAACTAAAGCAAGTGAAAAGACCCTACTGATCCCAAAACCCTCTTACCAGCCTGGGTAAACAAGTACCGAGGGCACTGACTTAAGAAGAAAAGATGCATTTTGATGTGTTTTCATATTAGAAAAACGTAGCACACAGCAAAATTGACTCCCAGTCAAAAACTGTAGAGGTATGCCTAAAACCTTCTAAACACAAGATGTGTTTTGGGGGCCTATCTTCTCTATTGGTCAGTATAGCCACTCTTGCTGGTACAATACTTTTCAGGTGATATCAGTATCATATGCTGTATGAATACTGCTAAGATTTTACATTAAGGTCTACTTCTGATCAAAAAATGAATCACAAACCAAAATAACCTGATGCTAGATCCAGACATGTTCTGTGTAGTTCATTACTGCTGGGAAGAACAATGACCATTAAGAACTGATCCCACATCTCCCATCTCCCCCAGTCCCTCCAAACATGAAAACAAATTTGGACATGTGGCCTTCCCTGTTCTGGAAAAAAGCAGCTCTTGACGTTCAGTAGGATTATGGCCCATGTAGCCAAATCTGTTAGCAAGATGACATCAATGCATTTGAAATGTTGTTCTTATGTTAATGCTTCTCTAATTAGCAATGTTTGAAGTAGCTCTGCTAAACTAAGAACATTTCTAACCTCAAGCCAAAACTCAATCCAACTTTTCTTTTGAAAGAATTCAGTTACCATTATTTTCTTTGTCAACATTATCTTCCAGAGCACAACCCCTAACAACCAAGAAAGAAGGCAAATCATCTGTAAGCACCTTCTGCTTTAACATAAAATAATCAGGTATAAATTAGGCCTTCAGAACATTTCTTCAAGCATTTTCACATATGACTCAATAGTTTCAAGAAGATTTTCAGTTTCTACAACTGACTTACCAATGTCTCAATGCAATAAAAAATACTAAAGAGCAAAGGAGTTCAACTTCTGTACCTCCATATTGTTTTTTAGCAGTGAGAAGACTGTAACAGAAACAGCAGCAGTGACATAAAAGAACCAAAAAACTGCAGCTCAGACTTTCCACTAGGGCAGCGGTTGTGGAGGTGGGCATTCTAGAAATGTCCTCTCTTGGGCTTGTTCATACAGACATGTTTACTTTCAAGCTGATGTATTTCAGTATCTATTCTATTAACACATCTTTCCAGGAGTATACTCATAGTTTGTTCAAGGTTAACAATAAAAACTCACAAAAAAATGAAAACCTGCAGAATAGACATAGTAGCTGAGTTTTTATAGTAGTCGATCAAAGAGAAACCTACGCATACATGCAAAACTTACAAAGCTAAGCAAATCTGCCTGACAGAAGGGTAAGAAAGTGACAATCTGCCTGCTGTGCTGTCACAGGAAGCTGCCTTTTGATGGGAGTAGCTAAGGGTAATATGAATTACAGACAGGTTGATGTATACTTTTTCTCCTCTTTGCCATGGCATGCTAACCATTCTTCTAGTAGCTCAACTTTGATAGAAATGTTATACGTTTTTAGAATCATTTTGTCATGTACACATCATTTGCTTTCTTGTATATTTTAAGAACTGTATGTTTATTCTTCTTGCGTTTATTTTTTTATAGAGAATGTCTTAGTTTGGGGATTTGGTTTTGGTTTTTTTCTTCATAAATTTGACACGGATGTGGCAATCTTGATTAGAGATTAAAATAAAACAGTGAAGTGTGTTCAAGAGAAAGCGACCTACCATCCATTATGTGAGATATGCATAACAAGAAGATTTTTATCTTAAAACATGGATTGCCAGTAATCTTGAATCAGCTAGATTCCACGTTGTTGTACAAAGGGCATCAGCTCCTGGTGAGCCCACCTTAATATTACTAATACTTTCTTGACCTAGATAGGGTTTTGATCATGTTCTAAGTGAATATTTAGATCACATATATATGGAGATGCACATCTTAGGCAATTAGTCACTTAGCCAGGTTACAAAGCTATGTATGAATGCATATGAAGACGTGCTTTGCAAGTAACCAAACCATTTGTCTAATTATATGACAATCATTGCAGCAAACCATACACAATTGTTCAAACCACTGCATGTGTTTTTTCCATAAAAAGATATACAAAGGAAAATGTATTTTTGACATGCCTCTCACAATATTATTTTATGCTGCATAAGCACTCATTTGATGGCTAAGTTAGTATTTCTCCTCATCTCCAATCAGTGTATTACTAAATACTAAACAGCATGTCCAGAGGGAGGGTTATTTTCCAAAATCATAAGAAGTAATTTCCTTTTGATTTCTTAATCCTAGAGTTCATTATGATCCCTTCTTTTTGTCCAGAGATTCTCACAGAACTGCAGTAGCTCTTCACTATAGCCCAGTTTTGAAAAACACACATCCTAGAATTTGTCTGTTAGGGAACAGGCAGATGACTTACAACTTCTATTATACTCTGCAATCCTACCAATTATGCACTTTCCTTAGCTGGATGGTTCAGAGAGCTTCCCTAAGCTTGTCAGCACCCTGTATCTTCCAGGAAGAAAAAGGCCTTCAGATTTGCCTCCAAAGGGCTACCCTGGGGAGTCTGAATAAAGTACCTTCACTCTCAGACAAGCACTCTTAGCTTCTTATTTCAGGATGAGAGGAGCTGCACTGTAAGCCTGCCTCTCCCTTGGCTGATAAAGATGCCTGGACAAATAGTTCACACACACAAGTCTATTCAGACATCTGCATGTTGTCAGGCAAAGTACTGTCTGAATTATTGGTTCATAGACATTGCAGTAAGATGCCTCTGCATTCTTGAGACTGAAGTCATACACACTTGTATCACCTGGTTTTGGGTACAAGAAAAGATACAGCTGGGCTTTTGCATTCTCTGCTATGTAACCCAGGGAATGAGGAAAGAAACTAAAGAGGTTCTGTTATTTTATCAGTTATGCCCTCTTTGTTGCTATTATTATAACAGTATTGGCACAGCTTAGTTCCTACTGGGGCAACTACATGACAAATATTAGTTGCTGCTAATTACACAAATCTGTAAATCTTATTAGAGCTTTCATATTTCCTGATACTAAATGTATGCAACTAATATGACTCATGGCACTGTGCAGATGTGGAGGTAGTTATTCAAGTGATACCTGTCTTCTTCACATTCTAATAAGTATACTTATGACTAAAATCATATAACAATAAAAATTACTGGTAGCTTCAGTCACACCATAACTCACGTTACTATCACGTTGTCTCAAAAAACCTGTAGAATTTGTCCTGCTGTGGAGGGAATTAATTCTTTCTTGTTTACCAGAAATTATTTTTTTTCCTATTTATTACTTGGCTGATTATACCACATGTTAGAAAGACCAAGCAAAACGTTACATAGTTCTTTTCCTACGTGTTGACAAGTGAAAAGTTTCAGAGGTTCTCCCCAGTCATGGTTCTCATTTAAATATCCACAGAATCTCTTTCCTGAGGATCAGAGACATGTCCTTGATAAATAGGAACAAATAAACATAGTCACATGTAATTGGAAACAAAGGTTATGATCCTCAATTAAAGCTGATTAAAGTTTATAAACCCTAATTCCATATCCTTACCCTGCTTTATGCAGGATTTTTTTTTCAAGTCCCACATCAATTTTATGATTTTACATAACAGTACTGTTAAGCAGAGTGAGATGTTCGTTCATTGTTTAGATAACATATGTAAATCCCTTTCTCCTGGGTAATGATCGAAAAACGTTGCAGGCTGATCACCTCCTTGCCAATGGAAAGTAGTGAATGACTTAGTTATATGGCTTTACTTGCACATGCACCCTTTACCTATTAAACTGTCTTTATCTCAACCCATGATTTTTCTCACTTTTAACCTCCTGCTTCTCTCCCTTATTCTGCTGGGAGTGGAGATGGAGAGCAAGCAGTTGTGTGGTGCTTAGCTGCCTACTAGGGTTAAACCACAACAGATAGGCATGGTCATGGGCAAATAAAATGTGAGGATATAGTGAGACATAGGATGATTCTGATGAAGGCCCAGTAACAAGCAGTTTTCAGAAGCATGATTAGATAGATTCCAGTGGTAGTTTGATGGAGACCTTTCTTCAGTGTGGGCTTACCAGAAACAATCAACTCACACTACATGAAGCCAAAGACTTGCTTACAAATACACACTTTCTGCTGGAAGTGGGAACACCCTTAGAATAATTTTTCCCTTTCCCTTTTCCCTTTTTCAATGTGTAACGGGCAACGAACAATTATGGCAATTAGTAACCAAAGCAACTGAGTTCAGGAAAGATGTCAGTAAACATTGGCTGACCAGGGGACAGCAATTCTGCTGTATGACTATTTTGAGGTTTAAGAATTTGATTTTGATCAATGTTGAAATGAAATCATGAATGTTCTAAAGATTGCGTGTACTGGTGGGATGAATGTGTCACTTTAATAGCTGGGCAGTGAAGAGGCAAGGCAGGCATGTGAAAGACCCAGGTGCAGCTTCCTGCTTTACCTGGTTCAGGACACGGATTTTCCATTCTATAGCAGGGATTTGAACATACTTCTTATACATACTCACTCAACAGCATAGTCAAGTCTGGAGTCTTTCCTTTGTAACTTCTCTCTCTTACTATGGAACTGGATATTTCAGTACAAATGTTTTAAGAAGCTGTGAGAAAGCTTTTCTGTAAGATTCTGAATTCCTCTGCCTTCACAGCCTACAAGATAAATGCTGTTCTCATGATCACTGGAAATCAGGAAAATGCTGAGAATGGCAAAGTCATCTTCCCATCCAAGGAGCATTACTCTAGATAACAGTTGCAGAGTGTGTTTTCTGTAGAGGGTACATTTGGACAAAATTGTGGGCATGTTGCAGAAGTTCCTGCAGATTCTGGGCATAGCTGCTCACAAACTGGAGAGGGAACAACAAAAGCTTATCATGAGAGACAGGAGCACATGACCTGCAAGGAGAAACTGAAAGAGCTGAACTGGTGTACCCTGGGGAAGAGGAGGCTAGGGGGCAATCCAGTTAACACTGCCTCAAGAGGAGTTGCAGTAGAACCAAACTCATCTTGGCAGACACAGATGTAAACAAGAGGCAACAGCCCCAAGTTGTAGGTTGGGAAATCCAGGGAAGACATTTTAAAAAAAAAAAAAAAAAAAAAAAAGGGGGGGGTTGGTTTAGGTTTTGGGTTGGTTTAGGTTTTGGGTTGGTTTTTTTTTTTTTTTTGGTTGTTGTTTTTTTTTTTTTTTTTTTTTTTTGGTTGTTGTTTTGTTTTGTTTGTTTGGGCTTTTTTTTTGTGTGTATGTGTTTTTTTTTCATTAGGAACATGCTGCAGCACTTAGGCAGGTCATCAGAAAGGTCTGTCCTTCCACAGGGTGTTAAAGATAGTCTTGCACTGAGTGAGGGACTGGACAACACTGTCTTTAAAAGACCCTTCTAACCAACATTTCAATGATTCTGTTAATATGGCACTGGAAAGGCCCATCATGGTAAAGACTAGAGAAAAGTCTGTTACAGAGAGAATGAAAAGAATGTTTCAAAGTAGCTGGCACAATCTGAGCATGGATAAACTACCCTGAATCACCATCCTGAACCAGCCTGACACTTCTAAGTGCCAAAATAAAGGAGATAAGGCCTCTTGGTACAGAAAAGCTTATATAATTGCCCTCTATATACTATGTATATTGAGATCCTCCAGTATGACAGTTATACTTAAAAACCTCCAGGTAATTCTCTACAAGGGCACAGCCTAGAGGACAGGAATACACCTTGTGCTTCTCCCTCTGAGACGTCCCATGACCTGAACAGTTCACCCAACAACATGAATGATCTCTGTTATTCACCGCACAGAATGTTGTGAAACTCACAAAATTTCAGATGAGATGGATAAGCAGCATATATGGTTAACCAGGAGAGAACGGGACTACTAATACCAGTTGTTAGATTATGGCAATAGAAGATGCTTGATAAGAAATGCTAAGTTGATTTGGACAGACCGCTGTGTAGCCAAGTGTATTATTTCACAAAGGAGTGTTTGGTCTCTCCTGAGTCTGACTGCGGCTTCATAGTGGGATGACACCAGTGTAGTATGTCCTTTCTCTGCACCCAAGTCTCACACAACATATGCTTAAATTCCTGGAATTTGAGATCAAAGAAAGTAGTCTATACAATGAAATAAGCAGAGATTGACTGGGCACTTAACCACCTAATGTGAAGACACTGTTCTGTGTCTGAGACACTATAAGAGACATAGGATGTGCCTCCAACACACAATGTGCTGGACCTGAGAAGCACAGTGATGGGTCTTATCTCAGCAGCAGCAAAGCCAGGTAAGTAGAGCTGTTGCTGATCATGCCACTGAACTCATAAGAAGCACCAAGCTGACAAGGGATCTCCCTGTTATAGAATCATAGAATGGTTTGGGCTGGAAAGGACCTTAAGATCATCTAGTTCCATCCCCCCTGCCATGGGCAGGGACACCTCGCACTAAACCATGTCACCCAAGGCTCTGTCCAACCTGGCCTTGAACACCACCAGGGTTGGAGCATTCACAACTTCCTTGGGCAACCCATTCCAGTGCCTCACCACCCTCACTGTAAAGAACTTCCTTATATCTCCCCATCCTCTGTTATCTCACAGAATGACATTTCCGACCACCAGATTCCAAACAAATGTTTGTCTTTTCTACCACAGGGTTAAAATTGAACCATCCATCTTCAAGCCTAGGTGGTGTCTAGATGAAGCCTAGGAGTCAGATTGGTGTCAAGATGGTAGGAAGGACTTTCAACAGCCTGTGAAATCACTTCAGGGCTACTGCTTCAAACCATTCAAGATCATCCCAAACTGTAATTTGTCCAGCAGAGCTGGAGAACTCAGCATCCAGCAGCTTGAGTGAGCCTGGCTGTATTTTTCTCTGACTTGAACGGCATTTCCTCATGCTCCTGAAACTATGTATATGTTGATGTCTATCATCTCATGTAACTGCACCTACTTCTAAGTACCCAGGGTGATTTTTTATCAGCATTACTAGTTGTTTATTTACTGTTTATTTGCTGTCACTGAGATAGCTGCTGTGTCCTAGGTTGGTCTCTAGGGGGTTAGGTGTGTCTGAGGGTTTTATCTGAGTTCCTGTATGCTGAGGGTAAACGTTAACATTATCCTCCCTTCATGTTATTGTAGTTTGAAATGGCTTGTGAATGTGGCAAGTGTCCGTGACTTTCTGTAAGAATCAACCACATCTGACAAAGATGACAATCACTACGGTGTTAGAAAGTTGACTGAAAAGTAGGATGATCAGCATGAGTCATACTGTCAGGACAAACAGTTTTACCCATTTATTTTGTTTTGTTATTTGGTGCATCAGCTTCTCAAAGATATTCCAAGATAGTATACAACTTGAGAGATGACTAAGTGCATTCTGCATGCTGCTGAATGATCTTCAGCTCCCAGTGATGGCAGTCATTATTGAGGAAGGACAGTACTTTTCCAGATTTAGCTATAAATCCATGGCAGCAAGCTGACAGAGGGGCTTTTCTCCTTTGATACAACAGCAGGAACTGCAGCACAGAAACTGTCTTTTCCTTCTCCTAGCTCCCAGTTAGACTAACCCCTTTAAAAACTTCTTGTCTGTCTTTTTGTTGTTGGTACCCTTTAAATCAGACAAGCAACTTCACACCTGGATGGCCATTTTGCAAACAGCAACTACTTGCTCCATGTTTTTCCATTGGAAATCAGCTGATTCCAGTTTTCTTTTTCTTCTGTCCAGGGATATGGCCTAGATACTTGCTACCTTCTTGTACATATGGAAGGCAAAATTAATAGCACGTGTCTTTTTCAAGGCAAGCAACCAAGCAAGCAAAGGAGAAAAACTTACTAATCTTGTTTAATTTGCAACTGGATTCCATCCTGTATGCTAAAGTCAGGATCCCATGGTCTTCAGACAAGCTACAATGACATATGTCACTGATGTATGACAATGTAGTCTGCTATAATTATTACTGTCTTTTCTAATTTGCTTGAACTTCCCATGTTTTATTTAAGATTTTTTTTCCTGCCTTTACTTTGCAGCAAGCTCTAGAGCTTGCTAAACCTAGGTGTCTATGCAAAGCTATAATGGATTTGGGGGAGGTTACGGATACCTCATCCTAGAGTTTGTAGCTGTTAGTGCTAGTTCTTTTGGAGTGTATTATAGAGGAGTGAAACAGGCTGAACCAGAATAAAAATGGTGTTTGCAGCAGATCTTGTCATCTCCACCTGTAACACATTTTAGTTCCTTAAAAATGTCTAAGGCAGGAAAAGTTAGTTTCAAATAAGACTTCTGAATTTTTGAAAATTGTTTCCTTTTTATTATTATTATTATTTTTTTCCTAAGTATGATGGAATCTCATAAACCTAGGCTGGAATATTTATTCATCGTCAGGTAAAATAATGTCTTTTCCGAAATAAAAAAAGGTTCTGGCCACATTCTAACCTGACAATGCAAGTGGTGTGCTTGCTCAGGGCAGCTTGCATATTATATATCAGCTTCATTTCCTCTCTGAACTAAATGAGTTTTACTCCAAACTGGGTCAGTAGAATCTGTGTAAATTCAACTACATTTGGACTCAATAAACTGCAGAGATAGGTCAGAGTTAGTTATAATCTGTCTGAAGGAGTGGCAGCCAGATTGGGTGATCTTTCCCACTGAAAATTCCCACAGGTCCACACTGGGATTCATGTAGTGCTGACATTGCACATAGCGCACTATAAAGCTTTTCTGCTTTAACTTGCAAAAAGCACCTCACCCTCATTTCAGAGTGTACCATTTTGTACAAGGAGTTGGGAATTGCTGTGCCAGGTCTAAACAGTGAGTTAGCTTTGGTCAGGTATGCACCCCTCACAGCACACAGCAGCAGTCATTTCGATAATGACTAAACAGACTCCTAATAGATAGTTCTGCTTTTTTCTGTTGAAACTGTGATAAAAAACATGCTAATCAACCCCCCCAGCCAAGGACAGTGGAGGACAGAGGTTTTCCATGGAAACCAGTAACTGGATACCTTAATACTCTTGGGCTTTAGAAGCTATTCAATCACAAAAATAACATTACATAGCTTCACACTCTTTTTAGTAAGAGATTAGCTTCACTAGCTAAATTAAGCCACTAAACAACTTTTGTTCATTCTTTCCAAGCTTTCAAGTGTACATGCACTATTAACAGAATCTCTCTGGGGTGAATATGCTTGAGTTTTATGACAAGAACTCATACAGGTGACATATCCTGTTTTGTTAACCAGGCTGATTAGCACTCAGTAGTAATTAGACAAGCAGAGAAAATATAGTAACATAATATTACTGATTCTGTAAGAAAAAGCTCAATGCCTGCATGAGATATGTGACCTGAATGGCCAACAGCCAAGGAGTGTTTATTTGGAGTATCTTGGCAATTCATGCTGCAGTACTTGTAGTTTTACTGCTTTCAGAACTGATTTATAGAACTGGATAGTAAATCACTGCTCAACAATTGTTTTCTTCTTCACCATGTAAACGTAGATCTTACTGGTCTATGCAGCAAAGGAGACTGCATTTGTAGAAACTGCTTGCATAATGAAGTGCTGATGTCTCCCAAGTAAACTTAAAATATAACTGTGCATGGAGAACAATCATTTTATGAGCTAGATTCTGTGGTCTCTTTGGGTGACCAGTTCTGAAATGGGTAGTCTATGTCCAGCACATACACAAAAATTCGCTTAAAGTGTTTGACATGGGAGAGGTTGTAAGAAGTACATATCTCATTTTTCAGTCTGAGAAAGCCATAAGTTTTGTTCACTGAAGTAATTAGCTCCTTTTAAGAAAGATTACTAAATATTTGGCTGCTAAGACTCCTTTTATCTGTATCTTCCTAGATAGATTTTGCTTTGAAGGGTAAAAAAGTAAATCTACTTTCGTTTGGAAACATCAGTGTATTGGTGATGCCTGAATCTAGCTCGTAACAGCCAGTAAAACACATTTGCATATCTCACTCCTACTTTGCTGTTAGTATTCATTCACTGCCAACACTGTTTTAAAAAGATGTCCAAAGGGCTACATACTGTGCCAAAGAATCCACTCTTTTTAAAAAGTAGGCATGTGACAGTTACGTCCACATCAGTCTTAAAATACTGACATAGTGTTACTCTGTGGCTAGCAATCATCCAGAGAGAAAAGGCGTGCAGGAGCAAAATCGTGAAAAGGAGACTTACAGTGATCCTTCCCTGTGATAAGGAAGATATAAACTGAGATGAACCTGGCCTTCGTACAGAAAGTAAGCTCCCTTTCTAGTAGAACCTCTAGATAGAGATGACTTAAGACAGCTTATGGTCACAGCTAATGTGCTGCAAAGGCAAGTCACCTCCGTCCTCCATACTCTGGAAAACATTGTACAGTGAACAGGAGTAAGGATTCAGAAGGGGATCTCATTGCTCCTTGTCCTTTGCATCAGAACCAAGGTGAAGTAAATGCGTGATACACAATAAGAAGAATGCCCCAGCTAATGAAGAAAAAGGAGAAGCTCTATTACTGCCTTTTATTTTTGGACTTAAAATTTTGTAATAAAGTATTTTTTTCTAAGATCAACATATTAACTTCTGTGGAGACAATAGCAAGAAGGGGAACAATAGATCATCTTGAACATTCATTAAATTCTGCTACAAAAAGAATAAAAAATCTTCATCCACGACAACTATGTGTTAAAGCACATCTTCTATATTCTGTTCTCTTAAAAACCTTGCAAAAATGCCCAAAAGATTGCAGAACATGCTGGCATGTCTATTTCTGTAAATGTTGTTTTTGTTTTCTCAACCCCAACTTTGCCAATGGGAAATGGTGATTCCCTAAGGGAAAGTTAGCATGCATTGGGACGTGCCAGAAGATGGGTGAGTAAAACCTCTGCGCTTGTCCACTACATATGTGTGTAAGTCATTGCTTTTCTGGAGTTTCAGATAGCTTGCACAACCTCCGCTTCAGTGGTTTTATTTTCTTAATAAAAACTTATTTGGAACAAGCACAGCATTTTAATTGGGGACTGGATCACATTTGAAATGGAATGCAGATAGCAGTCAACCTTGCCCTCTGAGCACCTATTTTCCTGGCTGCCTTCCTCCCCTTCATCTTGGATACCTCAGCTACCTACAAATTAACTCCAAACCAGAAAGCCACTCTATTATGATGCCTTTTCAGATAACGTATAATGTATTATTAATAGTGTCTTGGTGGGAGACAGCATCCTTATGCCCAGAGTTAGTTGTTAAACCATTCAAATATTTTTTGGGCCAGATTTTGGGTCCAAACCTTGTATCCAATGCCAAATGTACAGTGATTTATAACAAAGTATTCAATCTAGTCAAACCAAATAGAAATGGAGCAATTCCATGAAAAAAAATCTTTGCATATCTTCTTGTTCTTTTCCTTTTTTCTCTCTCTCAAAAGTGCTGGTTGTTGAATGCTCATGCTGTATCCACCAGTTCTGTTCTATCAGTCTCCTAGATAAACATGGTAGTGACCATGGTCGAAGGTCAGCACTTGTAATGCTGTCTGGAAATACTTCTCCATAGTTGCACATTTCATGTAGTACAGAAAGAGTGATCTTCGTTCATGCTAGAGAGTGTTATGAATAGAGACCTATAGTACATCTGGAAAAGTAATGCTGGCTGCTTTAACAAGAATAAATCCTGATTATACCAACAGGACTTTCTCAATGCCTTAGTCCAAGTTTGTGGAATCACCTCTTGAATTTGATCTCTCCAAGATGGTGTTACCTGTGCTCTTAGAGCAAAAGAACTAATTTGACCCAGCTTTAATAAAAAAAATCACACAGTAAAGAAAATACAAATACATATTTTAAACCCCCAAATTTAACATGGCAAATATTAGTCATCTTGCTCACATAACTATTAGAAGGTGGTCTGATACCATAGTGATGGATATCATATAAAAAATAGAATACAAAGTCTGAAAACTTCAAAACTGTGTTTAGACTTTTTCTAACCTACCTTTTGTCTCACTTCTCATCTTTATCTATTGATGGAGGCAGGATTTTTTTTTTTTTCTACACAAAATAATTTTAACACCTCACATTTATGAGAGAGTGGGGAGAATCCTGTAGCAACCTGATAATGGGAGTACTTCTTTAAAGAACCCTTCAGAAATTCATGAAGTACATCTGCGGCAAGCCTGGGAGAAAAATCAGTGCTTGATTTCTTGCCCAGTAAGAAACCATAATGGCTTAACCATAACCATCATAACGTCCGTTCTTGTCCTCTTCTTGTCTGTATTCTTCCCTCCATCACATGTCGTGTTCTCATTTAACTGGCAGTACCACTTCGTTTTGTGCTCCCAAGCACTGTCTCAAATATTGTAACAGCTCTTCTTTACCAAAGCCTGTTTTGTTCAAGTTCTTTCCCTGCTAAGCCATTCTCCTGTGTGTGAAAGGAGGAGTAGATCACCGAAGGGTGTTCACACCTATCATTGCCCCTGCAAGGCTCTGTTCTTGCCAGCCCCTGTGGTTCAGATTTTCCACAAGTTTAACTGATACTTAATGGATCACTTTATAATGTTTTGCCCTTTCATTTTCACTCAGGAAATTGCTAGTATAAAATAGTAAGGTATTGCTACTCAGTATCGGCACTCTCTTGAATTGATTACTGAATTAAACTAAATTAAATGCCATAGATCCAATCTGCTTTACACAGACATCCAAAGTTAATGTAACTTTCATTAGTGGGTCTTCTAAATAGTTGAACAGGAAAGAGAAAAGACTAAAGAGGAGCTGCTCAGTAAATATGGTTATTTTTAAACATTGTCTACTGGGGAAGGTGGTCCAAGCTTCCATGAGCAAAGCTTCATCTTAGATCAGAGATACAGTGCAGAACTGAACTGATGAAGGAGAACCAGCTATGAGGTTCAGCTATTCCAGGTGAGCTGTTTCTATACAGTGCATTGCCATAGGAAACACCTAACAACTTGTTAGCTGCTGTGAGGAAGTGAATGGTCTTGACTGCTTTTTCTTTGAGGGTTTTTTATCTAGTTTGACCAGAAGTGATGATTTTGTGGAATTCGTGATTTGTATTGACTTAGTTTTTTTCACTTTTTTCCATCTTGAAGTTTTTTCACCACACAGATTGGGGGTATGCTTCATGGTATAATCTTACCACTGGTATTGTGTGGAGACATGTACAAATAAAACTTGACCACTGGAATGATTGAAGGGAAGTGAAGACAAGACACAAAAATACAGGTAGATTTTTTTCCATACAACTATATAGGATACATGACTAGTTTATCATGAATCTAGATCCTGGAGGCAGTTTGTTGAATGGGACCTTGCTCTGTGTTTTTAATGATCAGTTTACATTTCTGGCCTTGCTTGGTGCAGAGCAAAGCCAGAAAGTGTGAAGGGAGTGCACCCTAATGGCTCAGAAATCAGAGAACAAATAAAAGAACGTAAGTTTTTCTTAAAGCTATTCCCTAGATTTCCCTGACTCATGTTTTTTTAGCATTTGGGAGTGACTGTAATGTCAGCTCATCAAACTGTTTTGCTCCTAACAGTGCGTAAGTCAGAATTTCAGGAGACTGTGATGTAATGAACTACATCCAAAAAATCCAGACAGTTGTGCAACAGCAAACCAGTGACCTGTTCGAATCTGTCTTATCTTAAATATATCACTTGGAATGTCAGCTCTCTGAGGTATTATCCATCCTTTAATAGTTTTCATTGACAGTCATCCCTCTGCCCGTTTATGAGCACAAGGAAAAATAGGAATTAGTGAATCACTGGCACATGATTTTTACATGGGAAAAAAACAACTTGCTGCCCAGTGCACTCTTTTTTTTTCCCATAAAGAAAAAACCATTGGGAAATATGAACATGTGGGTGCTGCCCACAAAAATGCACTGAATTATCCCATATTCTTCACTGTTTTCTGTCTGAAGACTTTAAAAGGTAATAAAAAGCCCTACCACTTAAATCTTGCAATTTATCACATTATATATTTTAATAATAAAATCTAAGTACACTTAAATATATATACATCTCTAACTAATACATTTTATTGTTATACTTAGTTTTGCAGCTGTTAACTGCTTTAAGTAGGAGCTTTTCATGTTATTTCTGGCATCTGTGGCTTTTTTCCATCAAATGTTACTTCTCTAAGCCACTTTATTAACATCAAAGGCAGGTGAATTATTTAAGAATTAGAATGAAACACCCCTTAGTAACAATTGTTAATTGACTTCAGATTAGTGTTTTGGCACTGCTTAATGTAGCTGCTGTAATATAACTTCACAGCAAATGCTAGCCAGTAACATAGCATAGGCCTGCAAACCTATGATGGTCAAAGCCATGCAATTGAAAAGTTTCACATGATATCTTGCTTTTCTCCTGAAATGAGGAGAAGAGGAAGACAGACAATTTTTAGTGGAATAAAGTCACAAGTCAGTGATTCATTAAATCCTGTTCTATCTTGTGCTTACAAATGGATAGAGAGATGATTCTCAGTGGAGTGGCAGGTATCTCCGTAAGTTCCCTTTTCAGAATTTCTGAGGAACAATTCATTACAGTGTGAAAAACGTCAATATTTACAATTGAAACAAACCCATTTTTTATGTGGCAGTATCACAAGTTGGGCACCTTTCAACATTTCACAATCTCAGCCTGCTCTAGCATGTAGTTTTATGTTTGTCCTTTGAAAGAAATTTTCATCAAGTGACATTTCAGCAACGTGTCACATTTTAGAACTTCAGATCTTTTCAGGAAATCTTTTCCCTCAAGTATTTTGACTGCTGCGTTTTCAAATACGGACATGACACAACTGAACCAACTTCATGAAAGAGGCTGATATTTAAATCAGGCTGATGGCAGTCCTATCTATGGAGGGTCACAATTTGCATGCCACTTTAGCCGAAGCAGTTGTGTGGTCTTTTTGTATTGCTTTGTGGTGAAATTCATCCCATGGCTTGTACCAGTACAAAAACTGTATGTCACCTAAATCCCACTTTATTTCAATGAGATATATATGGCACACAGGCAGCATAAGCCTTGCTGAGGGCTCTCTGGAGTGTTTAATGAGGACATTATCAGAGCTGCCTCCTGTCATAGGAGTGCAAGGTGGAGTTTTTGAGGCTAGGTGACCAGTCACTTGTTGCAACCCTGTGGGAAGCTTGAGCTCATAACTTTAAAATGTGCAGGCTGGCTTTGTAGCATGATTTACCAGGTAAGCCTGTGCAAAATCCACCAACAGCAATTTGCATAGGTTTTGGAAAGTAGAGCTGGTGTGCTCACTTTACAGCACTTTGGGACATCCCCTTCCTCTATTTGTACTTTGAGTTTCAGTATTGTGTGAACCTTAAAACTCAAAGTGAAACTGGCCATAGCCACGCAGACGTCATTGTTCTGTTGTGAGCAATGAATCTGTTACTGCTGATAGAGACTGAAGTGTCTCTGATCCCAGCCAAAGGCTCTTCAGGAGCCATTTACAGTTTCTGCAAAGAGGAGGCTTTGACCAGGGATAGTACTGTAAGTCAGCTGCCTTCCCTCTGCACCATGTACTCACATGCACCCTGCATTGTTTGCAGCATTCACACATGTAAATGTCTGCCTTGTTTAAAGATAGGAGCTATGCGCAGGAAGAGAAAAAATTGGATGAAAAACAAGTTTGCTAAAGTCTGTTTTCAAGTCATTACAAATATCAAGGATTTCTTGTTCAAGTATAAAACCAAAGTAAATTTTCCAGGTCTGTGGTCTGAAGAATTTTTACAACTCAGATAACAGAGAGATACTTTTCATTTTGTGGAACACTCAGTTTTGTTTCATATCAAAGAGTCTGAATTGCTTCTGAATGTAAACTAAACTTAAGGTAATCTACAACTTTAGCAGACTTAAAAACCAATGAGATGACTTTTTAGTTAAATTAGTTTTGAATCAGAAATTTCTGTTAAAGATATAAATATCTGTATAATACACAGGCATTGATGAGAGTAGTTTTCTTCATAAAAATCCAGTGAATATTAAGTGAATATGAGAAAACCTAACTTAAATTGAATTCACTACATTTTGCTTAAAGCTTTCCCTATTTTCTAGCAAAACAGCACAACTATTCTGATTTTCCATTTTGCAATGAATACTTGACAGCTGCTAACAAATGAAAGGCAATGAATTAAAAATGTATATTTTGATGTAAAAGTCAAATATTTGTTATAGAAATCTATGCAATTCTGGTGTTTTCACAGCACTGATTTATTACTCTAAATAAAGACTCCAAATTTACAGATAGTATTAAAACAAGTAGTATGACAAATTATTAAAATTCCTATACTGACGCTTCACATTTCCTTACTCAAGTTCGTCAACAATTGCCATCACTGTTTTTTTCTTAGTCACTAAAAAAAAAAAAAAAAAAAAAGAAGGAACATAAAGTTTCACTAGTAGAGAAGAATAACAACTTTTACCATCCTGTTAAATCAGGGTATTCCATAACTGCAAAACAAGCTAACTTATAACTAAACATCATTTAGATAGAGAAACTATCCCTTTCTATGAGAGGACCCCAGCCCACAGTTTTTAGAAATGAATACCAAATTTCAAGTAAATAGATCATAGAATCATAGAATGGTTTGGGTTGGAAAGGACCTTAAGATCATCTAGTTCCAACCCCCCTGCCATAGGCAGGGGCACCTTGCACTCAACCACGTCATACACC
>NW_009913167.1:96302-105574 GCF_000696875.1 Nestor notabilis | reverse complement strand
CCAGCCTGGCCTTGAACACCACCAGGGTTGGAGCATTCACAGCTTCCTTGGGCAACCCATTCCAGTGCCTCACCACCCTCACTGTAAAGAACTTCTTCCTTATATCTAACCTAAACTTCCCCTGTTTAAGTTTGAAGCCATTACCCCTTGTCCTACCATTACAGTCCCCAGTGAAGAGTCCCTCCCCAGCATCCTTATAGGCCCCCTTCAGATACTGGAAGGCTGCTATGAGGCCTCCACGCTTCAAATCCAGGGTAGCCAGTCCTCCCAACAACTTCCGCAGAGGGCCCATGTTGTCCCTAGTCTGTCTTTTATTTGCTACCTACAGATGTGCATAGTTGCTCTGAATTTTGGTTCTGCAGAGATCAGATGTGGAGTTTAGCTCTTAGACTAAGTGCTCCCCACATCTGTAGATGTGAATATTAACCCTCACCCGCAAGATACAACAAATATTGAACAATTCTGCCTTCTCAAACACTTTTCAGAAGTTCCCACATTTACTGCCATGTGTTCAATGGAAACAAGTCCAAACTCTTTTGATCCCCAGCACTTTATCTGAAGAAAATGACATTACCTGCTTGCTTTTCACTCATTTATTGGTGACTAACTAAACACATCACTGGTTCTTTAGCTGACTGCAGAACTTTCAGGTCCTGTAAGCAACTCTTGCTGTATTTGTACTTTCTAGAATTGCCCTCAACTACATCTTTCACAGAGCAATCCATCTCAGGTCTTATTTTGGGTTGAATGAGTACACTGTCGATGACAAGAGACATCCAGACTGTACTGTGGACCTTGTGGGCATGCACACATATGCAGACTTGTGCACACACACACTCCAAGAGGTTTGAGCAAACACACAGAGTACTAACACAACCCTTGGGAGCTTTCATTTCTTTTCAAATTGCCAGGAATCCAAGAGAAGCTTCACATGCCTGTGATCATATGACCCCAACCATTTCACACGTTATGGGATTACAACCTTCTCAGCCTGTGCTAGTAAGAGGACTAAAACCTGGCAGATTTGCAGGTGATAAAACCCTGTCCATCTCCTGACCTTTCTGCCTGATTACACAGGCCAACTGGTTTTGAACATGCAGAGAGAATCTTTGCCATGTGATTGCTACTCAGACACCATCTCTGTAATTTAGATTATGAAAGGCTTGTGGTGACTTTCAGGTTTTGTCATCAATAGCATGTTTTTGGCGTGGGTGCTGTAGCTGTGCCAAGCCCACTACATCATGATGAAAGCGTGAACTACTTCAGGTACTCTCCTGTAACAACTTTGCCATGCTTAATTAAGTCACAGATTAACCTAGTAGGAAAAACAATTAGGAATGCATCTTTTCTACAGTGTCTGAAGTCTATCAAAATAAGTCATCAGGTGCAGATGTCCCACACATGGAGACCTGACCTTATGGGGAAAAGGAGGAGGTAAAGTACCGCTGGACTCCTGCCACAAGTGGCATGCTCCTCTCAGACTTGCATGGTGCATAAAAAGCCCTGTTTGTGCTGGTTGTGTGCTGGCAGCTGGTGTTACTATGCACACACAGAAAATGTACAACCTCCCTCCGCCACCTTCTCTGAGGTACAAGTTTGTTGGGATATTAAACTCTTCCTGAAACTTCATTTCTAGGAAATGGTCACCCACATGCCTAAGGAGTCACTTGCATTGGTCCTCTCTGCAGACCCACAAAGGACCCTACTCCAGCCCACCCTTCCTCCTATTACCGTGCTTCTACTAAGCTTTACAATAGCTGTCCAAGCCATTCCACCTGGTGGTCTTTGGGCATTTGGATGAGAATGCAGGTACATTCTTAGTTTGCATATATCACTGAAATCTTGGCTGGTTTTCCTACTCTTCTTCCTCCCCTAATTTCCAGTGCTTATTTTAATTTATAATGATAGAAAGTTCTTTATTTCTTAGGCAGTTAGGATCAACCAGATCAGACAGGAGAACTGTGCATCATTAATTTAAGCGGAGAGTACAAATTCAATGCCATAACAAACCTGAGCTTGATGATCACTCTTTTTCCTCTGGAGAGGTAACATATTCCAGGACAGAACTGCTAAGCTCCGCTCCCCGCTCTGAATGGCCATCAACTATGGTGTATCAAAGTAGGAAAGAGCAGGTGACTCAGTTTCCTGCAAGTACAAACTTAATGATGTTACACAGCACAGCCCAGAGAAATGGGAGGTGGTGAAACTCTCAAATGCTTGACTCTAATGGGCAGTGTTTGGGATGTTGGTCAATGTTCTTCAAACAAAAACAAGCTCCAGTTTGTTCTATAAAATGAGGAATGCAGCACAGAAAAACTGGGTCTGTGCCACAGAAAGCCCAGTGATAGCGGTGACTAAGAATTTTATACTGTGTTGAGTAATAATGCTCTGCAAGGCAATGCAGGAGAAGGAACAATTTAGCACAGTGTATGTTCAGATTTATAGAAAATCAGCTTCATGGAAACTGCCAGTAGAGCGGTACTGATGGGTTTGCATTAAGTGAGCACAGCAGCAAAGCAAAACAATGCTGGGAAACAGATTGGTTTTGTTTTCAGCTACTACGCACAGATGAAACTTTCATTAAGACATGTTGGCTTGCTCTGGCAGCAGCTTGAAAATTACCTCCTAAAAATCTAATGACCTAGGATCTGCTCCCTCTCCCATTGCCACTGTTTGTAAGTCAGTGTACAGTGAATTGGTACACTAAAGCTTCTGGGGCTTAGGAACTGCAGGAATAGG
This sequence comes from Nestor notabilis, assembly GCF_000696875.1. Classification (NCBI taxonomy): domain Eukaryota; kingdom Metazoa; phylum Chordata; class Aves; order Psittaciformes; family Psittacidae; genus Nestor; species Nestor notabilis. The sequence goes on along the minus strand of NW_009913167.1, from coordinate 102,835 downwards.
CTGCCCACGTGCAAACTAAAGACAGAGTTGCTATGCTTTCCAGTGAAGCTGCATGCATGGAGTGGAGAAATGTGTAATCACTACCAGTTACTTGGCAGTTACTTCTGTAAGTTAAAAAGATAATTGCCGTGTTGGGCCATGCGGTCCTTGCAGCTTATGTATACAGCTCTCATTGAATTCATGCAGATTTGCCCAGAAGGAGCAAGGGCAGTGTAGGATCACCCTTACATTTTCTCAGAAGTAGAGAAGGGTGAAGAAATCATGCTTTTACCTTTGCAAATTGAAAATCTCCCTCTTTCCCCAGCTGACAGCTGTGCTGTGTTTCTATGTGCAGCTGTGCCATAAGCTTTTTTTTCCACCTATAGGCTTTTTCTGAAAAGCAGTAGATTGGTGAGGAATCTGTTCTGAAAAACTCGAGTTAAGAAGATATTACATACTAACATCACATAGACTGGAAACAGATTTATTTTTTTTCAGGCCAGACTTTCACTCTGGCCATTTCCATAACAGAATGTGCTTTTACAAACAAAGCAAGGAAAATTGGTGAGGAAAGGTAATATCTTTTATTACACAAGCTGGGGAAAACCAGACAAACTTCAAGGCAGACCAGTTCTTCCTCAGATACAAACAAGCACATTCATGAAATCTGGTTTATCATATGGCTGGCTGCATTCATGTCTTCTTTGTTTCATTTTTCCACAAACACTTTCTGTTCATCTGAATGTCTGTGATGATGCCAATTTTATGATCTTTTTAGACACACATGAACTAGCACATTTAGTGCCATTCTCAATTCTACATTTTAGAGGAAGTTACTCCAGAACTCACCTCAGGAAAAGAAAAATGCAAGGCAGGCAAAGCCGCTATTGATTTCTGGTTCATCCATTAAGAAAAGAAAGAGGACAGTATTACAAATGTCCTTTTATCACTTGCACATGTATTTTTACACTACACACTGTGGCTTCTAATTTACTTGCAAAATCTACTGCAGCTTATGTTTTTAAAATTCAGAAAGATAGTGTGCTTGTAAAATATTTCCAGATAACTTACACCTATTTTGTAAAACTTTAATGTACATATATGACAATACATACTATAGCAAAATACTGATTTTACCTACCTTGCAATAAAATGAATTATGGCTCAGTAATTTTCAGATAGTGGGATACAGTCTTCCAACAGCACTGTTGTTATTCACTTCCACCATGATAATATCATGTGGCTCCAGTTAATATGAGAGCTTGTAATTAAAAATTACAATGGTAAATGCTATAACTACACAGTAAGACACTTGTCTTGAAAATCCTAACCAGCTGGTGGGAGCGCATTTAATACAATTTACGCTAATAATTGTTGAAGAACTTGCATGCATGGGCTGGAGCTGTGGTCAAACCTCACTTTCAGGTCTGGAGCTTAACTGTCTGTATCTGCGTGACAGCAAACAATCTGTATTTCTGTCTGCACTTTACATCTTATCACACTCTAAGACCATGCACATAGCAGATGTTAATTTCAGTGCTAAAACTCATTTTGGACTTACTTGGCATGCAGGCTGAAAATGCCCTACTGCATTTTATCATGCCTTTTTTTGGCAAATAACATAAGGTTTATTGCAAGTTCTACCAGTGCAGTCTGACAGGAGGGTCCTACTGAATTTTTATGTGAATCTGTGACTGACAAATTACATTCTGACAGCTGAATTTTCTACTGGCCTCCGGCTCATATCAATTTTGAATGCCCACTTGCAGAAATACTTCCTGAACATACTTAGGAAAATATGTAAAAATCATGGATGAAACACTAATTTGATTTCACTTCTGCTGCTATTCTCAGCAGCCTGGAGGATCTTAAATTTGTAGATGTGTGGAATAACAGAAGGCTTTTAAGTTAATTAAAAAAATCTTTTCACTGGCTGAGTACAGCAAACAATTTTTTTTAGTTTGCTTCATCAGTTTACTTTTAGCTGGTTCATTTTCTGTAACCTATAGGTCTTCCTGATCTGATACCTCATATATTCATATGAATACAAATGCCAGTAAAAGTGAGAGACCAGAAATGAGCAGTAGGGTGGAGGGACAAACAGAGGAAGGACTGACAGGCATTATTTATGTGTGTTATACTGTTTGTGCACTGTATCTATATCCAGATATTTACCATCAACTGTGCTGATCAGACTATGTCCTGACATTGCTAACCCTTTATTGTCTGAAGCTTCCAGAGATACCTTGGCCTTCAGCATGTTAAAAGGACCCTGGAAGATGAAGCTTTATTTTCAATCATAAGTAAGTTTTCAGATTTAGCTTATTGCAATTTCTGTTCTTGAAAGGAACCAGATTAACAAGCAAGCAGACCTTGACCCACTGCAAACTGCATTGGTTCTTCAGTTCACATGGCTAGAAGGGACCAGCACGTAGCATGAAAGAATAACTCAGTCCCTGTTCCCATCAAACCCTTGACCTCTCTGTGAGACTGCCAACATGGACACCAGTTATGGAAGTAATTTAGTGCACAAACAGTATTTACCAGGAATTAAACTGAGACCACCAAACACATTTCACAGTGGAGACCAAACAGTCATTAGGCTGAGACAATTTTAGGTCACTACCAACTTGGGTCTGATTCAAGAAAGCAACCTCAAGATAAAAGTCTCTACATCCCATCCTCCAACTCCCTGAGGCATTCGATCCCTGAGTTCCTTTTCTGTTATAAACATAATTCCTGCACAAGATAAGAAATTTCACTGTACATTCAGTAATCCAGGAAAAGATTAGAAACAGAAAAGAGGGGGGGGAAAGGCATTTGAAACATTTTGCAGAGGCAGAGGAAGTGCAGTTGTTTGTGTGAAGAAGTGGAAAGAAGCTTCAGCACTCTTCCCTAATGCAAGAGCAGTTAATTACTCTATGGAAGAACCAGGGACCTGTCCTCCAGGAGCTCGTTGCTGACGTGAGGCACTTTGTTATTCTACAGTGCTCCCTTAATAACATTCCTACATTGAGTTATCTTAATTATCTTTATGTATTTGCTCATCTTTCAATACTTCACCTCTGCTTTGTTTGTCTTCATTTTTTTGTTCCTTCTGTGAATCCAAAAGTAAGGGTGAACTGGCCCCTCAGAGAGAGTTCAACCTCCATGATAATGGACGAGTGCTTTTAAGAGCACAGTTTTTGCCGCATACATGCAGCTTTTAGAAGGAGCAGCAACAAAGAATACAATCCTGCCTGTAAGCAACACAAACTATGTTGGTAGTAGAAAAGTATATGTTATCTATTTGCTTAGTGTGTTTCAGCTCTTGTAAGGACCTGGTTTCTTTTCCTCATCTTTTTGCTCTCACAAATGAAAACTCTTCCATCCCTTCCTGCCCTGAACATTTGCTTTCTAGACAAGGTGGCAGTGGCCAGGCAACATTACACACACCCCCCCCCCACTCCTCCAAGAATGGAACACAGAATAAATGTGTGTCTGACTAGGAATAGAGTGGTGCACGCTTATCCACTGTTCAGTCCTAGAGTGCAGCCCATCCTATAGATGTAATTAAATGTATCAGCAGTCAGAAATATTAAAAAGATTACCTACCCGATTTTGTGCCTGTACATGAGTACACCCCAGCATTCCTCTCATGTCCTCTCATCACTGCTGGAGAAAGTGCTACTGTGCAATGGATAGAAAAAACACTCTGTCAAATATACCTACCTACTTTAGCACTGAGGTCAGAATTATCAGGGACTATCCCTTGTGGCATGGCTCATTCCTTTATATGCAGTTATTACTGGTAATAAGCTGGTTCATCTCTGTATGTGACTTTAAAGCAAAAGAAGTTTCCTAGTTAATTTAACCCAAGTATAAAGCAGTGAGTATGATAAAGAAGTTTAGTTATTATGTGTGATAATAGTCAAACCCAGCTCTTCAGTAGTGGTTTTTCATTTAGTAGAAGTTAATGTTTATAAAGGAAATGTGTATATTAGGTGAACCCTGAATATGAACCCAAATATGGTCATTATAAAATAGCAAGAACTAAGGTTTTGGATTATTAGTGTTCTTTAAAGTGGGGTTCAAAATCTAGACTACATTAAGTTCTGCTAATTAATAGAGGTAAATTGGAAGCCTGATTGCTATGTAAATCCAAAACTGAAGTTGAAATCCAAAGTTCAAAATCAGGCGCATCTTTTGCTGTTGCACTGAGATGATATGGATAATTAGGTAATATTCTGTGTTATTTAATCCAGAAGAAGGTACTCAGTGACTAATGACTGTGACTCTTTAGTTCACAGCAAGAGGTCTTTATTCAGCTCCTCTTCTGGCATCAGACATATTATATCACCAACTAGAGAAATGTCCAACATGTGTAAGACTAATGAGGAAACAAATAAGTCATACATGAAGCTAGTTGTTGGCCATAATGGTGGGAAGGAGTAGTTGGCTGTCCCTCACTAGAATGAGGTCAGACTGGGGGATAAAAAATAAGAGACTAAGTGGACTTACAGAGAACAGCAATATAATCTCAGTATCATATTTTGTGATGTTGCAACAGATGATGATCATGGTGATATGACATGTTCTTTCTGAAACAAAGCAAGCCCTGGAGTGTTCATGTTCTGCCAGAGCTGTTCGGTTCACAGTAGTTACCTCTAACTTTTTTTTCAGAATGAAGTCATAAAATAGACCATCTTGCATAAAACAATTCAGAAACTCTCTTCCTTCCTAGAAAATGCCTCTTGCCATTCTTGTAATTTGAATAAGTCACTGAAAGCATTTTTTTTAAGCAGCACTTCCTTCCATTTGCTTGCTCATTTGTGGTTGAAGTATATTTATTCACTTCATAGCTCTCATCCTGCCAAGGAGCAAACATGCAACACAGGCCTCTAAAATAAACGACAGAGCTACTAAAGGCAATTTCTGTTATCCCCATTGTAAATCTGGAGGGAGGCCCAGATCCACAAGTTGTTTTGGCTCTAGGCTCCTTGTTAGATGACCTCAATGGACAGCAAGGCACCTGAGCTGGAGTGAGGCCCCTAAACCTCTCTTTGTATTTTATTTCTACTAATGAGTACAGACTCATGGTAAATATAAATAAGAATAGTAAGAGTACTTGATAAAAACCTTGATAAAGTGGGCTACAAGATATTTCACTGTTGTCAGTGCTTTCAGTGTCACAGTTAACGAGCACAGTTTCCATGCATAGCCACAAGGCCAAAGATTTAGGTTTTTTGGGGACAAGGATCTATGGCAAGCAAATATTCTTCACACAAAAGAGTTTGAAACTTTTAGTTGGAAAAAAAAAAAAGGAAAATTTCTCACTTGCTAGAATCTAATTTGATGATACAGAGTTGCAAAAGTTACAATAGCTCCTTTTTCAGAGATTAGCTTCCCAGTTGTTGGAGTAGCAAAGGGTTTCATAAACAGCTTTGAGGCATTAACTGCCTGTGGCAATGGTAATGTTTCCCATCACTTCCCTGCCTTTCTCTGAAGATTTTTAGTGGAAGTGCTGAATGTATTACCACCTGGCCCATCCAAGTGTTTCCCTCCTCCTGTGACTGCATGTACGTTGCAGTAAAGCTGAACCTTACAAACACGCACAACTGGTTCTCCCTCTGGGGACTGGCCAGTGCCAAGCGATAGCTCGGCCTGAAGACACCTGTGATGGCAGAGTTCATCTGGAGGAGTGTTTCAGTGCCCTACATCTCCCCAGACATAACACCCTCTGCCTTTTCCATCTGGTGGCATCGTGCTTTAATGAACAAAGAACAGGAATATCTCTGCAGCAGGTGGACCTGAAATCACACAGGAAGTGTGTGACGAGACGTTTTCACCCTGTGGAAATCTTGTTTGCTATGGTCAGTTTTGCCATGTATACAACCCTCACCATGGGGTGATGAAGTGCAAGGTCCAGCATCTGAGCAGGGGCCATCATCGAAGGACCATTGCAAGACAATTGAAAAAAGACCATTCCTTAAAAATTACAGGGTCTTTTCTTCAGCAATGAGAGCAGTACTCTATCTGGTTCAGCTTGTGTTGCGCTGGCTTTCCTGTCAGCAGGCTTCCTTGTACTTCCATTACCGCCTGCTACACCAACAAGCACAGGCACCACCGGCTTGAAAAAGGTGATTAGCATAGGAGGAACACAGGCCCAAGGAGAGACAAGAACAATGTCTGCATCCTTTGATAAATGCCCGGGATGAAAAGGGAAGGCTGTGCTTTGTGTTCTTGTCCAGGCACACTGCCAAATGTTTGCAGTTCATCTCTGACTAAGAGAAAGTTAAAGTAGGCCTGCTCATGGAAATGTGACCCTTCCAGAGTCACTTTTGCAAGAATGAGAAAACTTATGGAAATGTGGGTAGGTGGGGTAATAGTGCCAGTGTGATGAGGAGCCCATGAGGAATGCTGTACTTGCCCAGGAAGGAACAGCCTGTACTCTGATTACGACAATAAGAGAAAGACCATTATTGAGTATGTACCCAAGGTTTCAGAAGCTACAGCCCCATCACACACACCCGGACAGATCCAAAACCCCAAACCCCAAACCCCAGCCCCCTCCA
>NW_009913167.1:78089-96271 GCF_000696875.1 Nestor notabilis | reverse complement strand
GAACGGCTATTAGGAAGGTAAAAGGGCCCTATGTGCTTTTGCCTGATTCCCTTGCTTTAATCTTTTTCTCCTTTTTCCTAATAACTGCTTCCAGCACGCATAATGCTAGCTCTCTGCATACTCTCACATCTTCTCTTTTTTTCCCTTTTCAGATCATTATAGTAACCCAGTTCTTGCTTTCACATATTAGAGCTCCTTTTACGAGCCACTCACTAAACTGAGTAATTTTAATGGATCAGGACAGGTACAGTCCCTCATAATTACACACCACTTCCCCGCTCTGAGTGGTAGCCAAGTCTTTGTGCTGTGTGTTGTTTATCACAGTAAGATTAAAAATAGTTTTATAACGATACGCAAAGTGCTGCTAAATCCCGTTCTTCCCACATTAAAAGCAGATGCCCAGGCAGACTGAATCAGTTTGAGTGAATTTATTGAATTAATTTAGATGTATAAAAGCTTCGCAATGACCAACTTAAGTCTGTGTTTAAATAGGACTGGCGATATTTTCAGACTTCAGAAAATACTGTTTCAGTATAGACTGAACCTTCTTGTTTGGATTTACAGTACCCTCAAGGTCCAGCCCTGATACCAGTGAAAAATCAATGGAAATCTGGTTGGATAAGGAAGAGTTCAAACTCATTTTAGGGCATCTCTTCCAATCCAAAGAGCATATACGTAAAGAACAACAATTCATTATAGTAACAGGAGTTACCATAAATATCCCCCACAAAATAATAATCTAATGAATTAAAACTTTAAAAGCATTAGAAGTCAGAGAACATAAAATGTTCAGACTATTCACAAGGTTTTAGGTAAGCCTTGTTTCTCTGCCTTTCACTGCTGCTCCCTGAATTCTAAATCAAGAGACTCTCAAAGTCAGGAAGCCAGACAGACTTCCAAAATATGTGGTGACGCTCAGGGGCCTGTGAACCGGAAACGGACATTTACTGTCTTCTTTCCCAACCCAAATGGCTCCAAGTATCTGTAGCTGATGTTCTGGGATTTTGGGTTGTGGCCAGAAGACCTAACCTGAGAGACTGGGAGCGCACAGGTCATGGAGGTCATGAAGGTCATGAGTTGCTTCATCTCCACCCACTTCTCTTGCAAGGAGAGTTTACAACACTGACACTTTCACAACAGGAGAGAGAGGAAAAAAAAAAAGAGGATGTTTTTAATCCATGAGACTGCTGCTGATTCAGTAATAATAAACATGAGTCTGTTTCCTTGATTATTCTGTACACAGCAAACATTTGTGTAATGTGTCAGTTAAGTACGTGCGCTGTAAGGACCTCTCATTGAAGTGTGTCTGCGTCAATAACAAATATATGAAAATGTGGCTTTGTGTGAGTTTTTGCGTGTCTGCATGAGCAAGAAAGAGAGCAAGAACTCAATTCCCAAGACCCTTAGTCATCCTCTGATCTTTATTTCTGAGGGTGATCAAAGTACCAGCTTTTGGGAAGACAATTTGTCTCTGCTAGGCTAAAGATATTAAGGTCAGAAGATAGCATGATTCCCAACAGCTTGCTAGGAATGAACGCAGTAAAAGTTTTGGATGTTTGCAGGCAACAAGAAGGGAGTTTGTTGCTGCTGTTGCTGCTGCTTTTGCTGTGCCTCTTGCTGTGTTATAGACATCTTGACTGGCCTCACTGATTTAATGATGAGTGTTTGTTGGCCTGCAAAATGCAAACACATTGTAAGACTGTTTGTATGCTAGCTAAACTTTTGCAGACAGTTTACATGCTAGAATGCCTTCTTTGCACACATTGATCTTTATTCCCAAAGTGTGTTTTTCTTAGTGCAGACTTTCTTTTGCTCTTATTTCACCTTAACGTTGCAAAACACATTAATGTTGCCTAACTTTTGATCTTACAAGTAAGGTCATTTACATGACAGCTAGGCTAATTTACAGTTTGCTGAAGAAATGCAACTGTATTCAGAAACAAAATAGAGAGGACAATTGTACAGAAAGGTCAACATTCAATTTTGAAACAGTTCTTACGTTTCGGTATTAACCTCATTTTTTTTGGGGGGGAAGGAGCTAAACAAGGCCAACACTAAATGCTTTACTTCAGATAAAACATTTCAGATCAAAGGAAAATGAAATATTATATGTTTTCCATTTTCCTTCTCCTTTCCCCATATTCCATCCCTCATTTTTTCCGGCTTAGTCATGGCCTGAAACATCTATCACTTACACAACTGTATCTCATAGACTTACAGAAGGGGAAGCACTTAGGGACTTCGCTGGATCATGACTTATATTTATCATTGGTATTAAAATGACAATACATAGGAGAACATAAAATTTGAAGTTTAAATTGAAATACATATGGTAGCTGGTATTGTATGATTACAGTCTATTGATATGAAATTAGAAGTGACCAAAAAGAAACTACATACTAAGGTTACAAATACAAAAAGAAATGCAAAAAGAAATACAAAAAGAAAGCCAAAGGACAAAAAGCTGTTAATTTTTCTTGCCACTTTTCTTCAGATTTTTTTTATCTTTTCTATTTTTAATAAAATCTGATCCACACTTCTGATGATCTGTGTCTCATATCTCAGTCTCACGCTAGACCAGAGCTCCAGGACTGGACTACTTCTAGATGAAGGCTTTTAACAATAGATCTGGCTGTGCCATTTTTCAATCCATTACCACTCTGTCTTTTGCCTCAGTTCCTTGAGTCAGGTAAAGTAGAAATGTAGATCTGAATCTGGATCTGGTGCTTTAATACCAAGCCTATCTGTGTTTTGGCATTTTATGAAACTGATTCCCTCCCCCCCCAAAAAAAAACCCCAACCCAATCAATTAATAAAACACACTAAATGAAACTTTAGCCCTGCTGAAGTTGATGGTGAAACTCTCACAGACCTTAGTGGAACCTGAACATCATTTAACATATTTATGTTCTGGCGATCAACCAAAACCTCTTCCCGGTAGCTTGAGAAGCCATATCGCCCTCTATCTCAGTTTATCTTTCCATCGGTACTTTGCCAAATAATGCATCTCACCCAGACATAGCGTGCGACTCCTAGAAATGTTATGTTTCTCACTCCTGCCACTCATCCACTAACAGCTGCAGTTTCCATTGCCTCCTCCCACAAAAAATTTCTGCCTTCCGTCCCCACCATGGCATTTCCTATGCCAGAAAAAGACACATCAGACCCAGCCTCCTATTTCAAATCTCTCCCTAGGATTCCTGGTTTTGGTCTGTTGTCTCCTGAAATTCATTTTATTCCCTCATTTAGAGTATTACTCATAAACTTTAATTACTGAAATGTCTTCATGAATAAACAAAAAGCAATGAGTTAAAATGCAGTAAGGAAGTTTCAGGTTAGATGCTAGGGAAAAACAGCAATCTGGAAATTGCTGACATATCTCATAAATATTTGGGAGACATTTTCTACTTCCAGATGTCACTGACTGCTGAGAGAGCTCTGGGCTAAGCTCTACGTTGCAAGATGAGCCTCAGTCATACAAAAAATAAAAGACAGGAGACACATGCAAAGCCTGAACTGGGGACAAGATAGTCCTACCTGTGCCAGCTCACAGAGCCACGCAGGAGGCAATGTGCTGTGCACCCTGAAGGTGTGCGGGAGTGTCACGCTGCCATCGTGTCCCTGAGGGCATGGGGGACATGCACACCAACATCTCTTCAAAGGTCTGTTGACCTTAAGGCAACCTTTACAGTATATTTCCTAGACATCGTTTAGCACCAGTGCAGAAGGTTTGCATGTGTTTCATGGGAGATGTATGGGTTTAGGAGACCAGGCGCTAGCTGAGACGGGAATTTCCATCCAGCCCAGCAATCCTGCGACGTTTTGCAACTTACGCATTGTCTGTCTTCAGCCAGCTGGACAACAGTCCTGGCTTGGCACTACTGGCACATTTTTCCAGTAAGCTCTAATAAAATGCTTCCTATCATCCCATTTCATTGGAATGAGGAGGGTTCCCACAGAAAGTGTACAAACTTGGTGAAAAGCAGCAAAGACAATGTTATCCCAGCACAGCCAACATGAAATAAACCTTTCTTATCACGCAATAATCAAAGGGCTTTTCAGATGACTCTGACACTCCTTTTAGGTACTGTGGGATAATATGTTAGGTGCCAGACTGCCACATTTATCCTCAGTTCTCCTCTGAACTGGAAATAAGGATAAAAATTTTAATGACGCTGTCCTTAGACATGGCTTTGCAATATGCTACATGTCTAGACTGCTGTAAAATTAGGAGGATTTTGTTTGAATGACTTGTTTATATGACTCCCATAATAAATAGCCTGAGTCTCTCCAGTTGTATTAAAACCACATTGGAGCAAATTCTATGCCTCATTACACCATTGCAAGTGCACCATCAGATATCAGGAGTCACTGCTTGAGAATGGAGTTTGTTTTGCCGTGTTTGTAGTCATTGCACTGATGAGAAGTTTGACTCCAGGGTGTTGTATGTATTGGAGTATCAAGGGGCGTAAATCTGGAGGAAGCCTGAGGCTTTTAAATTAAGAGGAGAGAATTAAATCAGCTTTTGACTTCATATAGTCACATACTTCATCTGCAATAGAGATAATGCATGAGAAATGCAGAGTATTGAAAGATTCAGAAACCAGTACCTAGCCTAAGGAGAACAAATGGAAACGTCATTGCCTAAAATTGATGTGTTTGAGACTTCAACCTAAGGAGAAGCAGGCCTTGCAGAAGACTCTGTCATCCTGAAGATGGATGCTTTGCTAGAGATAATTATCATGCTTTCTCTGTAATCCCTTTGCTTCAAACTTTGGCTGCCCTGCCCTGGTTGTAGTCAGACTCAGTCTTGCAAGTTAAGCAGCTCAGATCTGTCTGGTCCTTGAATGTAAGAGGTGGGAGGTCCCAGTTACAAGTGACCTTCAGGCCAAGAAGACGCAGCTGAAGAGTTGGTGGCTGAGCACGTGGGAGGTAGGATACTGCTCAGTCACATTACTCTGGTCTTGTTTAAGCAGACAGACAGCTTCTACTTTAATACTTTCTTACACATGGGGGGATTTTCCCCAAAGCTGTGTACTCAGAGCTGGGAGAGTCTCTATGCCCCTTTGTATTCCTGTCAGGCTCTGAGCACTCTGAGACAGCATCTGCCGTGCACCCGGGGATGCCCAGAAGAATTTAACTCTAAATCACAGATTTCACAGGTTGAGGTCAAAATCACAGTTTTTCTTTCCCTTTGCCATGATCAAGTTCCTTTGGAGTAGCTGACTCAAACACCCAAGTCTGTCTGTCATGAGCTGGCAGGTTTCTGGGACATGAGACTCATCCCCAGGGCTCCAGAGGAGAAGTTGGTGGAGGTATTGCCTTCAGACAGCAACCATTTTGCCCTAGCATCACCCAAGCAGTTCCAGCTGTGGGTCTTCCACAGTTTTGCCCCCAGATGCAAAAACTGCAGAGAATAAGGAGGTAAACAAGGAAGACAACTACTTTGAGAAGCTGCTTCAAAAAGGGACTTTTCCTGAGCCTGAAGAACATAGCTGGCTAAACTTCACAAAAGTGCATGCTTTGTTGAGGAAAGAAACCTCAGCTGTTGCCAAAAAATTGTGTTGTAGATGCAAGCTGACAAACTACCATTGTAGAAGGTCAGGATGACACAGGCCACCTTCCAGGAAATCTGCAGGAAGCACAGCACTGAGCTGCAAAGGCAATGCAGAAGAGGCAGTACAGTAATAGAAAAACTCTCTTATCTCTTCAAAATCATAAAGCCATCACCATCCTGCCTTCTGCTCAACAGGCAAGCTCAGGTAGGTTGCCTGTCAGGCCACCAAGATAAAAGCTCATCAAGGGAGATCTCTCCTTTGCATATGGAGGCCTGTGCTGTAGCAGATATGCTGATATTATAAGTTGGTCGGAAATGTGTCCAGTGCTAGGATCCTTGGGAGTTCCTGTCTCTTTTTCTCTGACGAAAAAAGCTCAGTGTGTGGCTGACAATAATGCCAGCAATCTACAAATGCTGCTTCTTGCTGTTCTCTGGTCTGTGGACACACTTGCAGAAACAACAGCCATGATGGCCCTGTCTTGAACCTGGTGTGGTGCAGGCACTCAGTAACTGCCCAGTGCTGCCCCAAACTCAGCACCTTGAGTGAGCGTCTAGAGGATGAAGTGACTGTGCTGTTGACCTGGAGAAGTGCTGGTACACCTGATGACATGCCAAATTGGGTGTGACGATGCACATCTACATGGCTTCTGTCAGGTCCTTCTCTCAGCAAGGAGCTGGTGACTAACCCCTAAGTTTTCACAGGGAGCAAGTTTCCTCAGCAGTAGCTGAGGTTGGGAGCTGAGAGAAGAAGCTGCCATTGCTCCAGTGCTGGTTGCCATCACCTGACTCAGGCATTTCGGGAGATATCAGCTGTTTAGGTGAGCCACCATTAATTTAACTGTTTACCTTGGAGAGGCTAGAGGTGTTTAGAGCTGGTATGTCAAGTTGAACAGATGGCATGTCTAGGTGGTATAGAGGTGTGTGCTCAGTCACAGGACTTTCATCCTGATCCACTCCATTGACCATGCCTCTTTACAGGCACTCAGCTTTGGTTTTGCATGTGAGAGTACAAGTCAGGAAGCTAATACGAGCTAGAGAATTAAAAAAGGACTGTCCTTGCAGGTGCACTTTTGTAATACCAGTACAGCTAGAGCATGCCAAACAGTACAGCATTTAGTGCAGGCATCCATTTGAATCCAGGTAGGATGCCTCAAGCATTCTAGGCATGGTATCTACAGCAAGTATTTTTCTAACTGAAGCATGCTCTGGTGCTTCAGTGAGGATATCAAGAACGTGGAAAGGAGAGAAACTGGACTGATGGCTGCAAATTTTCTACTGAAAGAGAAGATGGTCTTAATGATAGTAAAAGCCTGGATGCTCCCAGCCTTGGGGGCATCTAGTATGTAACAGTGACACTCAATGTTCTTTGCATTAGCCGTAGCTTTTTAAGGAGGTTGTTTTTTCTTTCTAGGATTCTGTATCTGGCTACTTCAGGGCATTTTCACTCTGCCTAATTTTACATACCTAATTCAGTCACTAATGTGAGAAGTCTATCTTCCCAGACTGTCTTTACCATTAACGGAGAGACGGACTGGTTCTTCTAGAACAGTGTAGAGCACAAGTTTACCTTGTGCACCTCTAAATCCCTCTGAGGTATCTCCTAACTTGAGATGGAGATTGTAGCCTCATAAATCAGGAATTTGAGTCAGTGTCTAAATTTATGTGCTGTAAATAAGCCCCTCAAGGCCTATTTTGAACCCATTTTATAGATTTCACTAGTTACTCCATATTTACATCACTGTTTGCGAGATCAGAATCTGACATAGCTCTCATCTTCACTCTGGCACCTCTTGGTCTTCATCTGGAGGCTGCTGGTGGGTTTGGATTTTGTTTTAATGTCAGTGCACTCATTCACCAGTTTTCAGTTTGAGTGGATGTGAGAGTTGGCTTCTGTGAGATATCTGAGAGGCTTCTCCATCAGTGAGGGCAGCATCAGTAGACTGCACTTTGGTTTCGCTTCTCATTCCTATGCCTCAGTGCAGCACCAAGCCAATTATATGAATTCATTGCATCGCATTTACTGAGACAAATGCAAAGCAATTACACTAATTCTGAAATCCCCTTGGTGGTGTAAATATGTTTAAATCACATTTATGCTGTGCTGCGTGACTATATTTATATAGTCTGATTAGTTCTCCCAGTCCACTCGCAGGAGAAATAGACACACTAGGGGAAAGAGGGGAATTTAAGCACAGCTGAAGTGAGACATGCTTGATGTGCACACACAGTGCCACACACACCTCTGCTACAAGCCTGCCCAAGCTAATGGACTTACATCAAAACCACATTTGCTCCATGATGGTTATGTCCTCTGAAGGCCCTAGGCCACACTGCAGGTGAGGAAAGCTTGGATCTATACATGGTGAAGTTAGCAGCCCTGGAGGGTCTTACTCTGTGACCTTCTCTCAGACAACTGGCCTGTGTGAATGCAAGGTTGGTTTGCTTTTGATCATGCACTACCAGGAGGTAAATGTGCAGCTTTACTAGCAGGGCCCTGGGCAGCGTGGCTGCCCCAAGACTGGCACGCATTGAGGCTCTCAGTTCAACCAACAACCACCAAATCCTGGCTTCAATCCTCAGCTTTTAGAGGAGAAAAGGTGCAATGCTGCTGGAACCCATTTGACTCTCGAGCTGTTGCAAAGGCATTCATACACACCCTACCTAATCATAGGATCTAGGTAGGTGAGCAACCCAGGTTTTCTGTAGCTCCATAATAGCATACCCCCAGTCATTATTCATAATATATGGAGAGCTTCAGAAGTTCTGCAGTCTTTCTGTGCTCCTTTCCATGAGAAATTTATGCAAAATCTCCCTAAACCAAAAGGATGCAGAGAGAAATGGCCTCCCTGGAGCAGGTTAGAACAGTGAGAAGCAAGCAATAACTGGTGGTGAACATCCATCTAATCCCAGAGACACATGCTTGGGTACTCACAGCTCCTCCATGAGAGCAATTACTGCCAATGTCAGTTAATACTGCATTTAGTGCCAAACATTAATGACAGAAACAATCAGCAGTTATTAATAATGACACCTATTTCAAACAAAATAAAGATTTGGGACACAGATTGAGGTGAATTCTGTGAATTTATTAGGATGTGGATCAGTGTTCATCTTAGTGGTGCTGACTTCAACTAGGAAAACTAGATTACTCCAATTTTTTCCAAAGAATTCATTGGTTAAATCCAGATGTCAGGACTTACAGGGTTGGTTATGTGGTGGGCTTTCACAATAAGATGTCAATTGGTCATGGAAAAAACATCCAATAAAACTGTTTTTCTTAAAATAATTATTAGTTTATAATACAGTGTACACCAAGTAATCAAGTTTTATGGTAAGCTTGAAAACCCATGGTAATGTAGGAAGTCTGTTCCTTTGCAGACAGTGTTGTTATTATCACACTGCAAATCATTACAGTGCAGACACTTGCAAAAATCATCAAGAAATTATGAGTAAGGCACTGAATGAAATCTGGGAGGCTTGATATTTCCTCCTGGTTCAGCCACAGGCTTTCTGTGTGACCTAAAAACCTGATTTTTTCATTACCACAGTTTTCCCTCAGTAAAATAATGGAGACAATATTTCCATTCTTTCCAACTTCTTTTCTGCCTTTATTTTCTATTTAGATTCGAAACTTTTTAAACCGGGAATATCTCTAACTGTATACTCATCAGAACAAGCAGGGGAGCTCCAGCAACCACAGTGAAAATAGAAAAGAAACAAACTAGAGGGTAAAAAAACCAGGATGTCTGTAAACAAAGAAGAATGAAAAAGTGTCCTGAGTTTAAAAAAACAAAAGGAGAGAGGTAAGGGAAGTAGAAAGGAAGCATGAGTTAGGCAAATTCAAGAAACAAAAGACAGAAAGCAGACAAAAATAGAAACATCAACAGGATGAAACCCCAGAATCAGAAAAACAAAGAAGTGAGGAGGAAGAAACAGGGGAGCAAGACAGCAGACCTAAAGCACTGAAGACTAGAAAAACGAGGGAAGGCAGAAATATAGTGTTAAAATAATTTTAGTATGGTCTTAGATTGCACCAAAATCCTAATAAATAGGGAGAAAGTTCAGTAGAGACTGACCTCTTGGTTTTGGTCCCCTCTGGCATACTCTGAGTATCTAGAACATTGGTAAGTCAGTTGCAGTTTGAGCGTCTGAGAATACAGGATTGGGCCCTTACAATGCACTTGGGAAAACCACACAGAACCATGCCCAGAGCAGTCTGATGCACGGAGTGGTGTGATGTCAGCATTTCCTGGGGGGAAGAACAATTTCTTGCAGATCACTGAAAATCAAAAGTGCTTTCCAGGAAGCAAAAACCAAGCCATCAAAAAAGAACACAATCACGCACGAATGATAAGCAAATAGAATTCACTTTCAGCCATGTAGCTTTGAGTCACAGAGTAGTGCATGTATTCTGTCTATTGTATGACTCAAAAAACAATGGGGTTTTTGCAACATGACAGAAAGTCTGTGTCCATCTTGCATGCCACCTTTCCCATGAGGTTTCAAACAAGTTAGACCTATTCCTCTGACAGGAAAACCCACTTCAGATGTAAAGGTCAAGTATTTTTAAAACTCAAACTGTGTTGCTTTTGTGGCCTGTGCCTTTCTGTCTTGAGGAGTGGTAAAGGGGACCAAAAAATAGTGGGTGTGTCTGTATATGAGATTGAGAGAAAGGGATGGAGGAAGACCAAGATTGCTTAACAGCAAGGATGCACCAAGAACAGCTCAGGAAATCCCCTATCACATGTTCCCATTTCTTATTTTACATCGGAAGCTTTGGATTCCAGCTTGCTGTGGCTTGGAGCCATGCATTACATGGATGCCTTTTCCCAGACAAGTTAAAAGAACAACAAGTAAAACAGGCCCCCAGTAGCTGTGATTTTCTATGTTTAATTTTTGATTGATTCACCTGTAAAATAATGACAATCGCAATACTATATTTACAGACTGCAAGTGCCAGTACTGTCTCATGAATGAATCTAGTGACACTTCTTTACAAGACTGAAGTATTTGTTCCATGTAAATACACTTTAAACACCACATATACTAAGAAACACTTTCCTACTAAGCAGAAGAAAGGAATCATGGAATCTATCAAATGAAGCATAGTTGGATCATGCCCATAAAGAGTTCAGTACAAGGAATTCTTGTTGCTTGATATGCTGCTGAAATAAAACCTCTTTTGTCTCTGGAAGAACTTTACCACTCAGGTATACTAAGACTTGTAAAATACTCATTTATCTACCACCTTTTCTCAAATGAAATATTGTGGCCCTTTTTTGCATCTCCATACATTGGCAAACTCTCCAAAGAACAGATGGCAAATATCTCCCATATTAATGTAAGAGAAAGGTTTTTTTGAGTTTGAAAACGTGAGCAATGAAGAAGATAAGATTTTCTGACAAAACAGTCACGCTAGAGTGAGAACTTCTATCCTGATATACCACAAAACAGAAGTACCAGTAATAGCTAAATCAGTTTTAAACCTCATTTATATTGTAATCACAATTAAGCTAAATTGATGTAACTGAGGTTTCAATCACTACTGCAGTAGGAGCTGCTCACTCCTGAGTCAACATGCCAGCCCATCTCGGTGCTGGAGGAATAATCCATGAAGCTAAGGTTGCAGCTGGAGGCCAAGAAGTTTCACTCAAGGCTGTCAAGAGATGTGATGTTCCACTGAAACACTGGGAAATGGCCATACAATAAATGCTTCTGCTCCATTGAAAGAGCTAAATCCAGCAAGGGTGCCTGAGATACAGTTCTGCTTGACTTTCATATAGCAAATAATTAAAGGTGTTGCCAGGATGTCTCTTCTTAAATGTGGTTTCCACCTGAGAGGTGTTTCATTATTTTTCCTCTCAGTTTATCATGCTTCATATTTTGAAAGTGAATCACTGACATCTAGCAAAGTACAATTTTTACTAGCATTGCCTGAACCTCAGATTGTCAGCTCAGGTCATATGCTTGAGAAGGCACAAACTCATCAGACAATAATCTCATGACTTGAGCAAATAAAATGTATTAAATTATGGATAAATAAAGAGTATACACATTCTCATTATTGTAGACTGGGAGTTTTTGGCTGGATTGTAACTCAAAATGTACAGGATGAAGAGACATGTAAACAGTAAACAGTTTGGCAATCCACTCATCATCAACTTTCAGATTGATAAAACTTTTAATTACTGGTCTTCTGTACATGCCATTGGAGAGGGAGAGATGATCAGTGATGTGGTTATGCTCCTTCTGAAGATGGGGGGACATGTACACAGATTTGGCCACAGACAATTTCACACGAGATAGGTGCTTATAAATCACCTAGGGATGCTTCCCATGTACCAGAGATGGACAGTTTTTCTGGAAAAACAGAAAGTAAGGTGAGTGTTGGGCCCTCAGTGAGTTCATTTCCAGACCTGAAGGACCATATAGCAATGCATACCCTTATAAGTGAAATATTTAGCAGTAAGGGAGCCAACCAGGTCACACAGCCTTAGAAAAAAGATCTCTGTTGGGTTTCGGAAGGAATGCCAAAGTTTTAGAGAAAGGGCTGGGAGCTTGGAAAGATGCTTGAGGCTAATCACTACAGCTGTAAGAGAGCACTAAAATGTACAGGAACAGGTACCAATTAATGCTTGGCAGCAAAGCAGAAAGCCTCAGGAATATGCCAGAGGATTTAATCAGGATAAACTTGAACAAGAAGTAAAAAATTCAAAAGCACCACATGGCATTTCCAGAGGTACTCCCTGTTATACGCAAAGAGAGATACACTGTCTTGCACGTGGGAGAGGAGACAAAACTATACTACAGTTTTCTGGGAAGACAGTTCTCCCATACTCTGTTGATGAGAAAGAAGGTAATCTGTGATGCGTGGGTGAAGTGTGAAGTTCTGCAAGCTTCTCTTTGAGTTTCACAACAAAATGAGCATTTCCGGAGTCCCAGCTTTGAAAAAATACTCTTAAAAGCTTGTCTCTAATGACTGCTTGTCACAAATACATACAGCAGCTACATACCAAGTTAAAAAGCATAAATTAAAGGACAGCGAAAGCACTGGAGTGATGCTTAAATTACATTGCAGTAAGCTACCTGGATTCAGTAGGGCTGGAACTGACCTGGCTGAACTGAGCTGATTACACATAGCCAGCTGGTTTTCAACTCCATCCCATGTTGCCCATGCACGATTTTCCATTACCTAGGTAAAATTCTGCCTCTCATTATCCTAAGTAATGACAGTTGGCTGTATGTAGAGCCCTCAACATGACACAGCACAAAGTGTCATTCTGGATCATCCAGTGTTATCAACAGTTCTAAAATGGGACTTAAAGCAGAAGCACTAACAGTCTGGAGACAGAATGTTTGGGTGGGAGATTTTAGAGCAACTCTCTAGACAGATCCGGTATGATTCAGTACTCTGCCAGTAAATTACAGAATGTCTGTGCCATGGACTTGGGTGCTGAGATATAGTCATACTACTAAACTGTTAGAAAGCTCCCTGGCACAATTTTAGCCCAGGCCCGCTAGCATGGCTCAGGAGTCAGCACTGGTCATCATCCCAAGTGCTCCAAGGGGATGGGAGCATGCAACAGGATGGCCCTAGCCAAGAAGATGCCACAATGCTGGAGAGTACTCCAGCACTGCTTCACGCTTGGGTACGGATGTAGCTGTTTGATCCTGCTTGAGGCTTCTACATCTCCTGTGTCTCGAGTGCTAATTCTTCACTCTGTGTGTGTGAGAAAAGGGCTTAAAGGCTTTTGATTCATCTTAATGAAGTACAGATTTATTGAAAAAAAAAGAAAAAAGGTCTTTAAAAGTTTTGAGAGAAAGAAAACATTGTTTCCTGCCTGCTTTAGCCTCAAGTCCTTATAGGATGAAAGTTGCATTTATACTGTATTAGATATGGGAGCAACATGCAGATAAGAGATCTGCGTCTCTTCTAAGACAAAAATGTGCTGGCTTCAGCCCTGAACATCTTAGCTTTTACGGTAGATCAGAAGTAACTTAAAGTAGGGCCAATGGCTTTCCAACAGCACAGACCAAACCTCCAGACTCTTTTTATCAGTCCAACAGTTCTGAGCCAATTCAGGCCAAATTGGCACCAAGATCATCTTGACTTTACAGTAGGCTTGAGGAGAAGCAACTTCTTACCTAACCTAATGGGAGGTAACTTTTCACAGCTATGCGCCAAAGCTGTATTCAGATTTCAGGGATTTTCTTATTGCTTCAAATGCTGAAGTACGTGAAAGAATGAGATGCTCTCGGTGAACCACGTTCCTGTTTTGAAAGAAAGAGGAAAGTACACAGCAAGACATAGATAACTTATCTGTATTTAACAATATTTCTTTTTTTCTTTTATACTATATGAGCAAGAAAAACTATTTACAAGGCATACAAACTTCAGATTATAGCTAGAAAGATGTTTCTCTCTGTCTGCATTGCCTCTGCAAGTGTCAAAACAGACTTGTATTTTATACCAATAAAACATGAATTTCCTGCCAAGAACAGCAAGAAACAAAACAAAATGAAGCTATTTCCTTGGGAAAAAAAAAAAAGAAAAAAATTAAAAAATCAGACTCTTTACAAATCTGCCTCTGATCCTGTAATTGGGCTGGTGGGAGCAGACACCATGGGAATCTGTACAGCAGCCGGCCTGTGCAGATCCATTCCAGTAGGCCCCCCCGTAGTCTCCAAACCATACTGGGAGGGTGCTTCTTTCCCCTGATTAGTTCCCTACTTCTCAAGTATTCCAGTTAGTTTCAGAGGGTGAAAGGTTGTGAATATAGCCCAGAGCGTGAAATCCAGAGTTATTGCTAGAGCTGGTTAAAAATTTTTCCAATGGAATGCTTTTTTTCCATCAGAAAATGCCATTTTGTCAAACCAAAACTACTCTCTAAGGCATGTTGATTTTCACAACCTTTTGTTTTGGGGAAAAAAGTTGGGAAGAAGTATTGTGAGAAGGTCAAAATATTCCATTTCAACATTTTTGGAATGGAAGCTAAGGGGGAGGAGGTGTTTTTTCAAAACTACTTTTAGTTTCAAACTGTAATTTGCTTTCTATCACAGAAAGAAAAGTATTACTATACAAGGATTTTTTTCAGGCATGGCAGTTCACTTGTATTCATTCTTATTCAGAGCAAAGTAAATGTTAATTTCCTAGAACTCCTTTGGAAATGGAAATTTCTTGTGCTTTCACAGCATTAGTTAGGGCTATATAATTGTTGTGAATATATTGGAGGTGCATTTTATCCATCAATCTTCACAACAAGTGCTTAGATGGTTATTTGATCCTAGCAATTTTCTCGGTTAAATGAAAACCAAATTCGTACAAACAACACTTGGCCTGAATAAATGTTCACAGATAGTGAACAATGAAGACATAAAACAGGCAAATGTGGCAGCTGATTGTGATTTGTCATAGTATTCTTGTACAAATTTTTAACCAGTCAGACAGATTTCATGCTTGTTAACTCTGAAATAAAGAGAAGTAGTAGATCTTAATATATTTTGAATAATGTTTTTAAATGTGGCCTTGCTTCAGCTAGAAAATTAAACTTAAGTTCATCCCAGTTGAAATAGGATGTGCTTAATTAAACTAGACTTAATTTTTCTTAGGTGATAATTAAATATTTTGTCTTGCTTGTAGTCCCTTAATGTGCTAATTTTATTTTAATCATTTGATGTATTAAGTCTGTTAAATCACACACAGCACGTAGGTCTGTCACAAATGAATAAACGGATTAAACAGCTTGTTACCTGTGCTTAGCACTGAAATAACACCTTACAGATACCTCCTTATATTTATACTTTTCTAGCTATACTCCATATCTTGACAGGTTAAATAATCCAGAACTGTGGGTTAACTTGTGCCAAATTTGCGCATCTCAAAAGGGTGTTGAAAATCTAAGGGATCAAAGATGTTAGAGTATATTGTGGATTTAAAACAAAGAGTAGCACTGTTTGTTTGATCCTGTTAAATTTCTAAAATTATCTTCCTCTTTAATAATAGAGTACAGTGACTCATAGGAATATAGAAACTTGGCCTTGGTAGAGATGTATCACCAGCACCTTGCAGGCAGAACAGACAAGTCCAACACTCCAAGAGAGAAGTGCCATCAACACAAGGAAGAGCCTCTCTTTCTATCAATCACTTCTGCTTGCTCAGTGCAAGTCAACAACTTGCAGGCCTGTCAAGTTATTCCCCAGAATTATGGGAGTGGCTTAAAATCTTCAGGGTCCTAAAAAATGATGAATGTCAGGTCCTTTTTTATCACCTTTGGACCTTTGAATGTTTTGATTTCACTTTCTGAAAGCATGTTTGCAGCCTTAAAGCCCAGAAACTTAATTCTTAAAGACAGACTGATTTCCAGTTACTCACCTGACACCAGCAGATGGGATTTTGATGTGGGAGGAAAGAACTTCGGAAAACATCAAAATACCCACTTCTTCAGACATAGCCAGGCTTTGTCATTTGCAGATGCAGAGATAGTAAATCCTTGGAAAAGAACAGCAGTAAATCTTGACTATGATCAGCAAAGTATATTCTTTCTTAAGGGAGTAACACTAGATCTTCAGCTAGTATAAGGTATCCTGAGCATAGCTAGTCCCTAAAGGTTATGAAGACAAAAAATGAGAACATTATAGTTCAACTCAACTGGAGCAGGACTGGGCCCTAAGTTTGACCTTTCGTTTCCATGTGTGTACAACAAATTGCAAGAAAACAGAACAAATCCAAAGTGGGTGTATTGATGGGTGAATTAGAGTATCTGTGTGTACATATAAATTCAGTACGCCAGGTTTTAGAAAGTTTGTGTGCGTATGTCCTTTTTGGAAGTATTCATAGGATGAAATAATCAACTATCATAGTTACAGAAAACTCGCTTCTTTATAGTGCAAACTGTGTCACAGTTTTTAAAGAGTGTAATGTAAGGTTCTGTCGGCATTTATAGAGATAATAAAAACGAGAGGGAAAATGCTTTACTTTGCAACCCCTACAGGTTGCTTTCAGCATTTTCTTGCTCGTGCTGTCACTACACCCTCATATTCCCACTTTCTGTGGCAGAGCATCAGCACAAATTCCCTGTTCATACTTTCATTTTATGCCTACCTCAGAAAATCATTTCTTCATCCCTCCTCAGTTTAGCTAGAATCTGAATGTGCACATTGTTCAGAGGTGCAAGTGTAGATATGCAATCCTAGCAAGCAGCAAGAGGTCCATATAAACTGTAGTTGCTTTGTCTGACAATTTCCTGGGCTTGGGTGTCAGTTCCTCAGTTGACCTTCTGCAGTTCTTTGCTTTCTTTGCTTGTTTTTATTTAGAAGAATGGGCTGGAGTGATCCTTTCCCCCCCTTTTTTTTTATATGGCCTATTGCCATTTGGATTCCTAGACAATAGATCAAGTTCTGGGCTCTACTAGAAACTGTATTTTTAAAATAACATTGTCTTTTCTGACTCAACCATCTATGTCAAATGCACAGCCCCGGTGGGATGCCACGGTTAAATGGTGAAGATGGTGGTGTCAATTGCTTGAGATGTTCCACCAGGAACGGGGAATGTGCTTTTTTATTTTTGTTTTTTCTCTGAATAGATCAGGGATTAAAATAAAAATATTTTAAAAAAATAGAAGCATCTCAGAGGCTGTGTAGACATGTCTTCGATCAGATGTGGACAGGCTGCTCCACATGGGCTCTGAGTCGGCTGAACCCCAACCAGCTGAGCACAATGGCAGCTTCTGAGGCATGGCACAGAAGAGCTCAGGATCTCCTCCCAGACTGGCTTGCCATGCAGGTGGAATGGCACCAGCCAGGGGCACCAGGCTGCATAGACATGGTCAGAGTCTTCTGCCAGTCAGGTTTCTTTTCCAGTCATGTTGTGCCCCAGGCACTCTCTCAGATTTTGTCAGGACTCACTCAGGATGATGCTCTGACTGTGTCCTCCATGAGGCTCCTTGGCTGCTCTGGCAAGTGCCAGCACAAACAGCTGCGTCTATCCCTGCCACGGCTTTGTTTCCTAGTGACATGTCATAGCTGCAGTGGAAGCAGGGCTTACAGGCAGTGCTCTCCTCCAATCCCTCTGTTT
This sequence comes from Nestor notabilis, assembly GCF_000696875.1. Lineage (NCBI taxonomy): Eukaryota > Metazoa > Chordata > Aves > Psittaciformes > Psittacidae > Nestor > Nestor notabilis. The sequence goes on along the minus strand of NW_009913167.1, from coordinate 78,641 downwards.
CCAGAGTGATTGCTCTCTCCCTCTTATGTCCCAATGGAAGAGTTGCTTCTACACACACTCGCTATTGCAAGAATAACTGACACAGCCATGAGGTACTTTTAATTACCCAAGCACTTAGTGCTCCCAGCTCATCATCTGGATGCTCTTTTATCTGATGCTCCTAAGTCCTGGGTCCTCTTGTCATGTTAACAGGGGTCTGACTTTTGGGGAGCACCTCTAGGGGATACAGCTTGAAATGTAGCCAGGATTCTATCAGCTACCTAATGATATGATCAGTAGCAGCAGCTGAGATTGAGAAAAAGCAGAAAGGAATATTGTGCTTAATTGAAACATTAGAAATAAAAAACTTGGCCTGTTTATCTAAATGGGATTTATCCCACTGAAGAGAACAACTTAGACTGCTCATTTTCTTTACAGTTTTATAGTACCACAATGTGATTTAATGCACAAATCTGTGTACTTGTGACCTTTAGAAAAGGTACCAGTTTCAGTCTCCTGCACTGATGTCTCCCTCCCCGCCCACACTTGTATACAAGCCTTCTGCAAACAATG
>NW_009913167.1:69575-78058 GCF_000696875.1 Nestor notabilis | reverse complement strand
CTTTGGCTTGATAGAAAGTTTTCCACAATTACGTAAGCACAGCCTGAGAGCTGATGCGGAGGTAGCCGAAAATGTGAGAGTGAGATTTACAGTAATATAATTAGATCACTTACAGTAAGAGGGAATGCTCTTTCCCGCGTTGGGACAAGCGCCATAGGAGCCTCCCACTACTCCTCTGAGTCATCTTTCCAGAGGCACTTCTGAGAGCCAGCCACCCTCAGGTGTTGAGCAGTATTTGTTTGTGCTGTGGGTGAAAAAAATGTGTACGCGCACACACAACCCTAATTTGATTAAGCAAACAAGGACAAAGAAACCAGAGGGTTGTGGTTTCTTTGAATGTCTGTCTGTCTGGTTGGTGACAGAGCCAGTGTTTGCAGTCTCAGCCACAATACCTTGACTCATCATACAGTCTAGAAGCAGTGCTCATCCTGGGAAAGGGGGGCAGGAGCTGAACCATCACACGCACCAGAGAGTGGCTGGGAGAGCACTGACAGCCTTATCAGCCCTTCTCGGGGCTCCTCTTCCATGCTCATCCACACTGTGGTAAACCAGAAGTCCAAGATTTATCACAGTGGCACAAGCCCATGCTTTAATTTTTTGCCAGGTTAAATAACTTTGAATGCACTGCTTTGGCCTAGGGATTTAAACACATGGTTTGGAGCAACCCTAAGTTCCCTTGCAGGCTGTGCCTGGGCAAGTTGTTTATCTTTGGTGTACCAGCAATAGAGTACTGTCTCTCAGTTCACAATAAATAATGGCTTGTGTGCATAATAAAACTTATCTACCTCCCAGGCATGTTGTGAGAATGGATGGATGTTTTTAAGGAGTTTTGTAAGCTGTCCATGATAAGAGTTACAAGTGTGCAGTATGTAATTATTGCCCTTATCTTGCCCAACCATCCAGGTACTGAAGGAGCTCTGGCTTTATACATGTGAGGCAGTAAGGGCATACTACAACACCAGACTTGCAGGAAAAAGGAGAAGAGGTTTCCACTCCATACCAGTTCCAGGTAAGCCTCAGTACTTATTCCAAGCGGAGCGAGCTTTGAGACTGATATGATTATTTTATTCTACATCAGCTGGTGAATTACAGGTACTGGGTAAACTACAAAAGCCTGGAAGCAGGGACTAGAAGCCAAGACAGCTTTGTTCCACCTGACTGCTACAGCCACTGGGCTACAAAGTCATGCCTCTGCTTCTGGCCCTCTTTGGTCCTGTTAGATCCTCTGACAATGTGACACAGCTTTAATTCAACCATTGGAAAGTGCCCCTGGCCATACCAAAGGGATTTAGCATTGATGATGAAAGGCATCTGAAATCACGGGTGAGATCCATAGAAATGGCCTGTGCTATTTACCTCTGAGTCATAGACATTTTTTTAAGCAACACACTGCCAGGCTTGAGCACAGCTGCATACAGAAAGCAAGACAATTTTTGAGTCAAGTGCTATGTTCTGACATAACAGACTGACCTGAGTCATCACAGCCTTGAGCCAAGCCTTCTTTTTTCAATCAGGAGATGCAGTTAGAGAATTACCTCAAAGCAGTAGCGAGGACAGCCACATGAGGACCAGGATCTTATACCCACTGCAAGGGAGTTATATCCTCTGTGAGCAAAAAGAAGACCCCTAAAACCTTAGAGTGAGGCAATTAGAGACTATGCCAGCTGCCCTGCACTTTATATGACATGGGGCCCTATATGTAAAATTCTGAGTAATCTTGACATGTGTGGTCAAGGGATGTTGTAGCAGATCTCTGACTCCAAAGAGAGTGCTAACAGCTTCACATCACTGAGGCATATACAAGAAGGTGCCTAAGACCAATAGTTTTTGCTTTACTTAAATGAGGTGAGAGGAAAGAAGTAATATCCTCTTTATCTTACAGGTAAACAAGCCAAAGACCACAAGTAACTTTCTGGAGGTCATCCAGGAGCTTGTCACAGAGGCAAGACCTGACTAGTGCCTTTTTCCTCTTGGGATACCTGTCCTCATCTTAGAATATAGATGTGTTGATTCCTAAGCTAAAGTGGCCCAGTGACAGAAGTGCATCTGTGGGCTATAAACTCAAAAGGAGAATGGGAGGGAGGAATGCGTGTGTGTGAGAGAGAGATCTGAAAGTGTCTATAGATAAAATGAGGATGTGAATTCCTATAGCTCGGAATAAGGAAATAACACTGATGCTTTCTCTGGTAATGGTAAAAGTGGTTTTTGTAGTGCTCATGTGTCAGCTTCTGTGTAAGTGAACCTCATCCCCTCCCTGTCTTCCCAGGTAAGTTCCTGCTCCATTTGACAAAACATGTAGTCCATAGAAAGAGGGGAAAATCCTTGTTACTGGCAAAATCTTAAGCAGTCACAGGATGATTACATGAAAAACCCTTATATAGCCCCTGTGGGACAACTGTTTTAAGACCGAGCTTCTGCTGTAGTTTTTATGGTTGGTCTTTCAGTAGATACACAAGACACCATAAAAAAATACTAAAGTTTTTATTATTCTTTAGACCTATGGATCTCCCTAGGAACTAAATTGTCGTCCCACCTTTATGATGGAGGCACATTTTCCTCATCCGTGCTGGTCTGCTAGAGCCATGCTGCATGGTTGAGGGCAAATGTCTTTGTAATGAGAGTGTAATTCTGTAATCCCACCTCAGAGGCTCCTGAGATCTTGCCCTGTCTGTTCTCAGCATACAGAAAGCCTTGTCAATTTACAGACACAAAACCTCAAAATATTTGCTCTGAACATCTGAAAAGCAGTCTGAAATCCCTATCCCTATGGCTAATTGCAGTGAGATCTTTGATCTCAAAATCATTTTAACCAGGGCAACATGAAATTATGTTTGAACGTTTAGACTTTGCAAGTAGCCAGTAGTCTCATGGACCTCATTTCACCATTATGCACTCCTGTTATGCTCAATAGGGCAAAGTAGCTCACCAAGCCCTTATTTTTGCCCTTCACTGTTGCAATATAAACAGCTCAACATTAACAGAATACTCTTATATTGACTTTAGTTTTATATTTTATTGTATTGTATTTATTTTGATTTATGTTTCCATTTTATTTTCATTTCTTCAGATTCTATTCTATTTTTATATGTTGCCAGGGAAGAAAAGAGGAAGAAAAAGCAACGGTTAGATTTGAAGGCACTGGAATCAGGCAGCAGACTGTCCTTTGCTTCAGTCTTGGATCATACCTTAAGCAAAGTTGTGTGCTTTAACCAATACTTCGAAAAGTTTTTATTTAATCTCTGACAAAAAACCAATCCTCTGTTGCCTTGTCAAAACCATAAAAAATAGAGGCAATTCATACTGCTTAAGCACTAGAACATGTTATTAGGAAAAGCTATACCAACCACAATGATATTCTGCATGCCAAAGGCTGGCTTTTCACTCAAGTCAGTGGTATTGGTGGTAAAATCCAAGCCCAAACTGAGTGATTTTTCTGGAGAACTCAGAGACAAGCGTGTAGGGTTTTTGGTTTTGACTGCAGATGTGGTCGAGAGTGGCAGACTTCACTACTCGCTGGGAAGTAGCATAAAAAGTAGGCTGGATTTTGTCCTCTTGATCCTAGCAGGCTAAACAGTGACTTGTAGAGAAAACCCAGTAGTTCTCAGAAGTGGGTCTGTCCTCTTCTAGGTGAAAGGTTGTGTTCTCTGAACTCTGGCAAAGAACAGCTGATCTTGCAGAAAGGGAATATGCAGAGTGAAACCACTACAGACACTGATCCTACCAGAAATAACCATCTCTCCCTCCCCACTGTTTAGAAATGGAGAGTACAAAAATTCCAGGTCTTCATTCTTCTATCTACCAGAACAGGGAGAAAACCTCGCCTAAATGAAAGTGAAATGTTTTACTCAGGCAGTACTGCTTTACACGAAATTTTGTTAACCTCTCACTTTGCAGGAGTTTGTGGAAGACAATGAATCCTCAAATTTCGTATTCAGTTCCTTCCTAAGGATTCCACTGAAGTGTGTGGGCTGGCAGGCTGTCCCTGACCAACTTGGTCTCATGGATTTCCCAATAATTTTCTCTCTAGATAAGAAGAAACCTTTGATGGCTTCTCCTGTCTGGGTTATTTTCTTGAGAAGAGACCTGTTTGGTAGAGTGAGGCCTCCTTTTGTTTCCCCCTTATGCCCTCAGCTATCTGGCAGCGAACAGACAACTTCTCCTGAGAGTCCCGAGCTCTTCTCTGTACCAGCATGGTTATGAATAGAAGCAGAAAGAAAAGTGCCAATATTCAAAAGGTACCTTTATATAATTAGTTTTAAAAACGGGTACATATTGATTGCTTCAAGGCAGGGGAGAACCTGATTTGGTTTTTTTGATCTTTTCTTGCTCTGTTAGTTACTGATCACTAGTTAACTCAAAATATTAAAGTCCTTATGGTTCTAACCTGATTACAGTCATTCATTCGCTGCCCTTTCAGTAGCTCAGTTTCTTCATTCATCAATCTGAAGTCAAATGGAATTGTTTTGTGCAAGAACAAAAAGGCCAAGCGTTTAAAGTAAATCATATCGATTTGTGTGTGTGAAACAGATAGATAACCACTAACCACTTATGCCACCACTGCCACCCATGGGATTTTATTTCAGATTAAGTGTGTCCTGACTTCTTAGTATTTCACATCTTTGCATTTTGGTTAGCTTTTGGGGGTGTTTTTTGCCGTTTTTTTTTTTTTTTTTTTTTTTTTTTTTTGAAGCTTAGAGAGGTCTGGTTACATTGTAATTCATCAAGGAAAAGAAAGGGCTACAAACATGATTTCATAATGCATCAGAGGGTTTGTGGCTATTATGCCAGAACTACAAAGTGAATGCTGTGCACTAGCTGGATGTGAATGTAGATGAAAATAGATTTAAACATATGTATGTGGTGGGTAGACACCACAGTTGAACCATCACAAGCTTGCTTAATGAGCCAGGATTTTTATGAGTCAAGAGAAAGCACAATGCAGACAAGTAAAGCAACTGAGAGCTGCAGTAGCTGATCCAGTGACCACGTTTCAGACATAAAAAGTCACTGTGATCAAGACAGCCAGTGAAGTTCCCAAGCAATCAGATGCTGTGGTAAAAGTATCACAAATTCACTGTTTGGTCTAGACATGAGTGAGGAGTGAGGAGGAGTGGGAACAAGATTTAGTAATTTTAAGGCTCAGTGCACTGTCATACTAAGTCAAACAGGTTCAGTAGTCCATTTTGCCCCTTCTCCTCCTTGTGCACGTTAAGGCCTCTTTAATGCTTCTGACCATCTCTCCTCTTCTTCCTACATCAGCTGAGAACTTAATAGTGAAGTGATGACTTAATACACAGACAAGGTGAATTTGTGACTGTCAATCACACAGTGTTCTTAACTCCTTCAGAGATGTGTAGTAAAAAAACGTTTCATATAATTGACAGCTTGTACATTTGTATCTGCAGAGGAAGATATATATACAGTTATTTGGAAGTCATTACCTAACTGCTTAGGTGGCCACTTGCTAAAATTCACTCAGCACTGAAATTAATTGGCACACCCACTGGCAGCCTCAGCAGAGAAGTCCAGCAGTAACAATAAAATATCCTCTAACTTCCTGGGAAGCTTCCTTCAGGCTTGACTGACTTAAGCACATGGACTGCTCTGCTTGAGCACATCTGTGGTACTGTTGTCTTTCTCTCTCTTTTACATAGCTTAGAGACTTTGGGTTTGACATTTAAAAGCTCTGTTTTTCACTTATTTTTAGGTGTATGCTGCGCTGCAGTTTCTAAAACTCTGATACAAGTCCCCAGACTCTACAGAGATTAAAGAGGGTCAGCTCTGCATGGCCGAGTAATATTATTACTCCTTTGTTTACTAAATAGCTCAGTAACTAGGTCTGTGCCAAGGGACAAGCGCCTGCCCATTAAGATTTATCCAAGAAGATTTTATATTACTCTTGAAAAGTTTTTACTCTGCATGCAGTTGATTGATACTTCTAGGTCTGCTCAGCAAAATGAATTAGGCAACGCAGAGCTCAAGGCCATGACGGCTGCCGTGATTCTGGCGGAGGGGAAAGATCAGTTCCCTGGAAGCCAAACCAAGCTTAGTCAGCGCTGCTGCTGTTTTACCCTTCCCCAGCTTGTCTGGGCAGGCAGCCAGCTCTCAGGGCTGCGCTAGGTAAAGACTAACCCTACAGAGAAAAACAGTGCGTTTCCAGCTAGCTTTGCTCCCTGGCTGGCTTGTGGTAGGGAGGGAGCAGAAATACACAACTGTGGTAGGAGAAGCTGTAGTTCCTCACTAAGACCGACTTCCTCTGGATGTGGACCTTCAGGCATGTGAAAGTTTGGGAGGGGAGGATACCATTAAGCAGGGTTTTGAAGATCTTACTTTGAAAGCAGAGAGTGTAACCTTTGGGATTTTACCCTTCATTCTCCAGACCCCTCGACTCTTGTTTCTGCTCTACAGTTTGAAAAGTAGCATGCGGCTGGTTCCGCACAAAAGAAAATCTTGCTCTGGTTGCAAAGCTGCTCATCTATTTGTTCCTCTTGCTTTCAAAAGTCCCCATCTCCAGGTGTGATGTGCTTTATGCTATGAATCTGACTATTCTCATTGGTCTTTGTTAAGGAAGTAGCACAAAAGCTTCATTTGTACAAAACTTACGCATTTTGACCTAAGAGATGCCTACCAGTTGGATGGGTTGGTCATGGAAAAACGTAAGGAAACTTTCTCTGCTTACATCCTCCATGAAAAAGCAGGACACAGCAGCACTCCCTCTGCCATGGGCCTGTTTTTCCTTAATGTCCTTCATGGCGCAGACCACTTTAAAGGGGGCTGGAAGGCACTCTTTGTCAAATTTCTAGTAACACATCATGGATCAAGTTGATTTTATTTTTTTTTCTGAACCAGAGTTACCAACACTAATTGAAACCTGACAATGTTGCTCAGGCCAAATTTCATGAGAACAACAAAGTTACTTAAAAAAAAATAGAATGATTCATTCCCCACTTAGTGCACTGTCAGTTACTGGTACTCCCCACGCTTAATGCCTGAGGTAGCTAATGGCATTAACACATGAAAGAAATCATCAACATGCTTTTGATTCCCATTGGAATCCTTTATTAAAATAGTCCTGAGACTTTTTTCTCTGTAGAGCTGGTATGCCAGCAGCCACACGACCAGGACTCCGACCAACAGAGTGATAATTCCCAGAAATACAGTATTTGTTTAGACTGCTCCAGACACAGCCACCTTGACCAGATAACCTCTTCTGGGCTTTGCAGTGCCAAATGAGTATCTGTTCTGGCAAGACAGGTCCACACTCAAGCAAGGAGCACGGCTCTCCCAGAGCAGCATTCAGCAAGAAAGAGGAAACAAAAATGTCTCCTGTTTACAGCCACCCTGTGCAGTTGTTCTGGAGACTTTTCCATACTTTTCCTCCTGCCACAGGGTGCACACATTGGCAGTGTGCTCAGTGGCCGGGGAGTTGCAGGGACTTCTCAGAGTGTGTCAAGGGAACCCACTGGTGCCAGAGGGACTTCTACAGCCAACAAGCAACCCACCAGGTGTTATAAAAAATGTGCATGGAAAAGTGGAAGTATAGAGACTGATGGTAATATTGTCTTCTGTGTAGTAGAAGTAGTGGTAACTTTTTGCCAGAAAATAGTTCCAACAACGGAGTGTCCATTCATCCAGAGAGAAAGAAAGGACAACTAATTGGGAGCTTTAGCCTTCCCCTACATTTATGTTCATGTGTGTGAGCCACTGCAGCCATGCTGCTTGCTTTACCTTCCTACCCTGCTCCCCCTGCCCTGCATCAGTCTTTATCACCCAAAAAAACCATATGTGTGTGCATAAGGAGGAGCGAGTCAATGGGGAACAAGCAGGTCTTGCTGCAGGAGGCACTTTACCCTAATTATCTGAGCTGTGGATTCACCTCCAGACTATAGGCAAGTGGTATTTACCTAGGTTCTGATCAGAAGAGTTGAGAAGGGAAGCAAGCTTTAACCAGAAAAAGAAATTACTTTGGAAAGATGCAGAGGTTTAGATAAAAAGGTTGTGGTCTTAAACAACAAAAGCATTCGTCCTTATGCTTATCAGAAAGAAGTAAAAGCAGTGAATTATAATCTAAAATTATAGCATGCATTTGTACACTACATCACTTTAAACAAGTGTTTACCTCATAACATATTGCCTTCCTATCTCTTGCACTATGCTGTAACATTTTACTACTTTCAGAGTTGTTGCTCCCAAAATCCATTTATGGTGCTGCTCAGGTCTTCGTTTAAAATAAACCTGAGATGATCTATTACCAGGAAACTAAAAAGCAATAATCCAAAGGCTGATAAAAGACAACTAAGTCAGTGGAAGTGTGTCTAAATCCAGGACATATATAGTTCAGCTTTCAGACGACCTGCTATTTTGGGACAGCTTCAAGCCCCAAATAATTGCAAAACCTTACAAGGGTGAATCTTCCCCATAGCTTCTCTGTTAAACTGAAATCCCGAAGGATTTGTGGGAGAGATATATTTCAGAATTGGATT
>NW_009913167.1:55057-69544 GCF_000696875.1 Nestor notabilis | reverse complement strand
AGGTGTTTGTGGGGAGAAATATTTCAGAAATTGGTTTTTTTTTTTTTTTTTTTTTTTTTTTGTTCTGGGTGGAATAAAAAGTCACGTTTCCTGCAAAGCAAAAATTCCAAAAATGTCAATTTGCAACCACAGAAGCATTTTGTTAGTGTCTTACAGCTAATTTGCTGAGACTTGAACAGTCCAGAAAATATCAGACAGACATAGCATACGAAGCATATTAAAGTTGTATTATAGTGGTAATATTCCAATATATTATATTTTTATGCATACAGGCTAATGCAGCAATTTATCTTAAAAAAAACCCCAACAAAATCATGCCACCATCATTCTCTGCCTGTCACTCAGCAGCAGTGAAGTGGGCACATTAAGAAAAACATACTCTGAGTTGCCTCCACTCAAATAATTCCTCTTCCTCCATTTCCCTCCTGCCTCTTATTTTCAATGGCCTCTCTTTGGTTGTGCTATGCTTCCAGAAGCAGCTTGGAGTAGCCCCAGTAAGAAGAAGAAATGGTTAATTCTATGAGGAAAGAGTACTTGACTCTCGAGTGTCCCAAAAACTTGTTTTTATTTCAGCAGTTGACTTCTGCACACTAAACTTCAGCATACGGATCCCTCCTGTGGCCATGACTCCAGCTTTTGGATACAGGGAAGTGTAATTTTGCCAGCTGGCTGTGGTTTGTACTTTCTGTATAGCAGTGAGAAACATTTTACCTACACAAAAGCAGAGACTGGCTGGACTGTCAGGGCTATTTAAAGGGGGATTTGTCAGGATCATGGGACAGTGTCCAAGTCTGGCACTGCTCGGAGTTTTAAATTCAGCTTCTTTAACACTAATACCTCGTTTCCCCATTCCTTGAGTGTTTGCACGTCTGGTTTTAGCTGTTCTTGTGACAGCGGCTACCTGTGGGCAAATGGCAGAACCTGAGACACGTGTCACTCACCCTTCTACAGACCATTTCTTTTGCATTGCTTTGTGTTTGACCTGGTTTTAAACACACGAGACCTATTTACCAGGCTGCATAGGTACTCTGAATTAACTCATGAAGTAATTAGCCACTCATTTGGGATATTAAGCAACCACAGCCTAGACTACTATTTGTGCGTGTGTGAGCCTGGCTGGGGCAGGTTTGTCTCAGCACGTATTTATTGCTGCAGCTGCCACGGCTAGCAGTGAGTATGGAAGACTTTCTCTTGTTTTCCCCTCAGTCTTGAGATACGGCAAGTGGTTCATTCCAGGGCTCTGCATGCAGGTAATCAAAACAGCCTTCTACCTCAGAGAGAAATCTCCCGAGATAGCAGTGTTCATCCTTAGCTAGGAAAAGGGGTCCACAGCTGTAGACCAGAGTTTGAGCTAATTGCTAACTCAGCTTTAATCTACATCACCCTAGGTGTGCTCTAGGTGCTGCTCATCAGGAGCAGCAGGAACTGCTTTTCTTCTATGGCCTTTCTTTCCTATGACTGGTTAGCTCCCAGCTCTGCTTTCCTTTACTCACCTTCCTCTCTGCTACATGGGAGAGTTGTGCCCTTGCTCAGGTCACTTGCACAGGGCTGCACCATGCTGTGCATAGCCCCATCCTGCACACTGCCATTCCTAGCGCAGCAAGACTGAACGTACAAAGGCAAAGTGTGGTTTTGGTTTTGGAAGTGCAAAACGCAGCTGCTCGGGTTTAGCCAAAACCACCTTCTCCCCTGTCTGCTTTAGCCTCCACTTTCATCTTGGCGTTCAAAACATGTTCCCTTTGGGATTTATCTAGAGACGTGCTATCGGACTAAAAAAGACACAAAAGACCTCTCACTTTCTTACTGGAGTATTAGCAGAATAACAATCGTAAGCAGTCCAAAATGTTCTTGTCTTTTTCTTCAATCCTGTCATAAGTGTTACTTTTGGTGATGGTGGTGGTTTTTTATTAACCCCGCAAGCCTTAATTACAAAGTCTTGAGGAAAAAAAACAACAGTTGTGAAATTTCCAGAGCTGGCATTGTGTCCCTCTTGCCCACAGCAAGTAGTGTTGTTGCTTAACAATCAACCTAAATACTCCTTGTCCCTTCGCTGCTGAATACATTACACCCATCTGACGCCTTGTCTCCTAGACCAGCTGAGAAGTTTAATTAACTCTATGCTTAGGCATATGTTGTTGCAAAAAGTCAGGAAGGATGAGCTTAGGTGGAGCCAGTGCTACCTCTGAGGTTATTGCTGACCAGCTCAGGGTAAGATCTGCTGGGTGAAACTCAGTGTCTCCTCTTCCATGGTTAAGTAGGTGCCTAGGCCTGACGGATGGTGGCTCTTTGTGGACTCTAATCCCAGTGATTTATGAAAATAGTGGAACTTTAGAACCTGGCTGTGAATGTCCACCTTTCTCCTCCAAATTTGAGTGGTCCCATAGCGGGCTCTGCTGGTAGTATTGGCAGTGCCTGAAATGGAATTTCTAACAAAGGAAATTCCAAACCAAACAAATTGTAAAAAATTATATTCCTCATTCCTTTGTCACTTTCCTCCTTTTGCTTAAAAAAAAAAAATACACCACCCAAAAAACATTATGCAACCTATTCTTTGCTTAGTAATGCACTTAATCCCCTCAAAAGAAACAAATGATTCATTACAGCTCAATGCTTTACCTCCTGGATGAATGTCCTTCAAATTAGGAATGGGTAATTGCTATGAGGCTAAATAATTGAGTATTTTTGAGAAATACTTTTTGAGGTAAACAGCCTTCTGAGAGACAAGAAATATTGCTTTCCAGATTTTCCATCACCAGACCTTGGAAAAAAACGTGTGATCTCTTGCTAAGCTGCTGACACAGTGCCGTTATGTTCAGGGTCTGAGTAGATATAAGTGGAAAATCCATACTTGCTCACAGGAAACAAATGCAAATTCCTCATACGGAGCATGAGTTGGGTGGAAACAATCTTTAACCCTCTGATTAAACTCCTGATTTAAAAAAAAAAAAAAAAAAATCCAACCCAGAAATACTTCCCAAAACAGTGTTTAAAAAGAAAAGCGAAGAGGAAATTTGGCTAACAATGTAAGAGAAAATTAATCCAAGTCTGTCTGAGATCATCTTTCCTTCCACAATTCCCAGGTACTTTTTTTTAATAGAATCCTAATCAAAAAGTTCATCGGTAACATGTCTTCTTAAAAGCAGAAATAGACAAATTAAGAACAAGAATTTGAAAAGAGAAGGAGAATCTTTCATAGTTAATATTCCTAAAGTTATATTTTTGTTCATATGTAATGAACTTTTTGCTGTGTTCCTTGGTCAGTATTACAAGGAAGGAAATGTAGCACTCACAACAGCTAGTTTTTGCTTCAAGTATTTCAAGGATTAAAATAAATCTAAGGTACCTAATGAGAAGGAAGTGTAAAAAATTATTTATTTTCCAAAGCATTGAACTGGAGTTTGCAATTGTTCTTAGGAACATTGCTCTTCTGAGCACTGAATTTCAATATTCCATTTTTACATGAAAATTTTAACTGACATTTCAGAGGAAAACATTTTTTTTCCCCCAGGAATAAAACTAATTTATGAGAAGATAAAATTAACCTTCATTCTTACTGTTTTCTTCTTGTCCCCAGCAAGCAGGCTGTAGAGTACTAGACTTCATGATACGTTTTGAAATGCTTTTTTTGAATCCATATGCTATTCTGTACTATTACAGCATTATTTCAATTTGAAATACCTTCATCTAAAAAACGTGGGGTTGCAACAATCCACACTTAGAGTCAGTGTACTGAATCAATCCACACATCTATAATTTAACATTCAACCCTGGATTTTCTAAGTTTGTTTAAAAATATCTCATTTTGTCTTGTAAACTCTGTACTTTGTAAGCCTGCATGGCCCTTTAATAATGAAGAACAAGGATGTCAGCAGTTACTGCCTCTCATTTTAACTTTGTTTCTTAGTTAAGAATTAGCTTCTTTGGTATTTAACATTTCTTCTTTTAGTTTTGCCACCACCTGCTTTGCAACTTCAGACTTTCCCTGTTCATCTTACACCTTGCACATATTAGATGCTAACAGGTATCACAACAGTTAAAATTCTTCCTGAAAAAAACCTTCCTATTTTGTGTTAACACAAAAAGCAGTGCAGAAACTCCCGATTCCCTCTCCTACGATGCTCTGCCTATCTGGATGAAAAATGGGTGTTTTCTTTTGGAAAATAAAGACACAAAAGAAAACTAAAACAAATGCACAAAATTTAGACCTTTTTTTTTTTCCTGGCACACTTCTGAGAGAACATTTGGATTTAAGTTATCACTCTGAAAGGCAAAAAAGGCTAGCATAAAACTACAAGATGAAATATTTCTGTTTGAAAATGGGGCTGTAATACCTTCTAGGGGTTTAGTCTGGGTGTCCTCCATCTTCCAGGTTTTTAAATCTCTGATCCACGGTTCTCTTTTGCAGATTCTTGGACAACTGAGATACTAAGAAAAAGATACTCAGTTTAAGTTGTCCACCCAAGGGTCTGTGCTTCCCCTGAGAGATTTGAAGGTGACCACACTTGAAAACCACTGATCTATAGCCTAGGATGGAGGTGATGGGCAGCTGCCCATCTAGCCATTACACTCCACTGCAGGGCTAAAAGGGTCAATGCCATTCTGAGACATGCAAGCAAGAACCTGGCACCAGAACAAATGCTGACGTTCTCCCTTTCCCCCTTTTTTGGAAGCTAAGTGTGGAGAGCAGCTGGCTGGCCAGGACATTCCATCTGTGGAGGTTGTGGAGACGCCAGGCCAGGCTGTTCCCCGGGGGGGGTCCCCCATTACTGCCTTTGGTGGGTGACACAAACCCACGTGCATGAAACCCTCCGGGAAGGGAGATGGAGTTTCCATTGTGAGGCCGTCTCACCACTTGTCTGGAAGCTGGGTAATTTTTACCTGGCAGCTCAGGAGTGGCTGGCACCGTGCTCCCTCCTGCTGGTTTTCCAGGAAGGTGATGTGAGGAAACTCCCTGCAGCCTTCCCCAAGGGCAGGGGTGAGTCAGGGGATCCTACAGCTGGTGGCAGATCCTTACAGACCAGATGTCTGTCTACAAGCATACTATAACCCAGCTTGTATAACCCAGCCTGCTGCAACTGTACCATCACCCTGGGGGAAGCTAGCCTGTCCCAAAGTAACACAGACCTGAGGCAGGAGTCAGATATGGATGGGAAAATCCTTTGCAATAAATCTGGAAGGGCTGTGCACAGAGACATAAGCCTGACCAAGAGGATTAGAGGGTAGGTATAGGAGCAATGGCCACCCATCTGAGAAAGAAATAAGAAGCAGCCTTTGGAGTTTCCCTCTCACATTGCATTTGCACACATTGTTCTGGAAAACGTCCTCAGAGAAATCCAAATGGGCTTGAAATGCAAAGCCTTTTAGTTGATAGCCTTTAAACTGCTCTTTAAACATTTACGTGTGAATTGAAAACCCTCAGGGTTTGGGTGTGGTTTTTTTTAGTTTGAAAAACTTACTTGAACTTTTGCTCTGTGCAAAAAGTGTCTGAGGCAGAAGTGTCAAAAGTTCTGTGGAAAAAAAATCTCTAAAATGTTCACAACTTCGCATAGCCAGTGCTGAATCATTGTTTTGAATTATACGCAGTTACTGTGAGTTGAGACATGGGTCTGACTTGTTTTCTCAACAAAATGTTCATATATGAACGGAAAATGTATCATGTTTTCAACTTCTATTGAATTCCGTTATGATAGTTAAAAATCATATAATGTTTTCTCCATGATGCTTGGTTGGAGTAATTAAAAACTGCCATCATCTTTGTTGCTAGCAAAGCTGTGAACATACTCAAAATACATGTTCCCATGAAAAGTCACACTGACTGCAAAAAGAAAAATAATGGATTTTTCTCTTGACTACATATTTGTTTGTCATTAACTAAAAAAGGGCATCAATCTCTCAGAGGTCTTTTGCTGTTTCTAAAATGTAGCAATGACACAACATCAGATGCAATGTTTTACTGAAATTTCCAAACACTTCCCCCGGAAAAATACAGTGATTATGTACTAGGGACAAATACTGTATCACTGAGTTATGGGCTACAAAGGGAACTGAGGAAATCACACTTTGCCACTCTCCATCTATGTCTTTTCTTAACATTATAACCTAAATTTTAATAAGAATTTATTTTTTCAAGCAATTTAAAGAGTGTATTCTGGAGTGCTCATTTTTCATTAGATTCTTATCGATAAATTCTTTATCAATAAGAAACAGTTTATAACTGGAAATGGAAATACACTTGTGGAGTGTCATTCTTGAGCTATGGTCTCCAGTTGTGGCTCAAGAAGGTGCTTTCCTCAAGGGGGATGATCCTTTCTCTACCTTGTGGAGACTCCTCAGCTGTTTCACTGCCGGCACCCCAAGTATAATTGGTAGTTGGCAGTCACTGTGGGGCAAAAGGAGACCTTGTCATCATTCACACACCTATATTTGCACAGCTTACAGGCACTAAAGAGAAAAGAGACTAAGAAACAGGATCATTTCATGTGATCAACAGCAATTACAGGCTATAGAATTACCTCCAGAAATTCCTGCATCATGTCTCATAACCTGTGGCTGAATTAGAACATATCTTCTTGAGAAAGCTGTAATCTTGATTTATTAGTTTGATTTGATTTCTTTGCTTTATCCGCTTGTGGTTTGAATTAGTTCCAGCTATGTATTTTTGTTTGAAATGGAATTCCTAAATTCCCAAGTGAAAATCAATGAGGCAGCAAGTTGTACTCTCAGGCATATCTTGCACTACTGGTCCTGGGCACAGACACTGTGTGAATTCTTGGCCCTATTTATAATTTTTCAAGTATGCCCCAAAATTGAAATGTAAATCGATTACATGGCTGTGGGGGAACATAATAGCTGAAACAGTCCACTGTGATTCAGATACACCTGAGCTGCATTTTAAATAGTCTCTGCTTGCAAACAGTCATAGTTGAAGGGTGCCTTGGTGCTGTGGATTGTCACAGCAGGATAGCTCACCACAGCTTACCTGTATGCTCTTGAGACAGCATGGACCAAGTAGAAATCTGTTACTATCTGCCCTTAGGCATGAACAGTGGTGCCAAGACTGCTCTACCCCAGGTTCCCTAGTTCTGAAATTTGCTCCCATTGGAAACCTGCCCTGGCTTCTGTGGGATGGGGTTCCTGACAGCGGGTAAGGAATGTTTATTTGATTTAGTTTTCCAGATAATCTTTGATGTTGATTGATTGACTCCTGCCATAGAGGAAAGAAGTATGGTGAGGGAGATGCTAGTCCCTATGGGCGATTTTATACAAGATACAGCTTTTAAAACTCTTAGGTGGCCAGCTTTCCATTACAGCTGTAAAACAGCTATGGTTACTTTACCATCCTGCTCCACTCATCCTTGTCCCCTTTCTACCAGTAGAGGTGGAGAGGATGCGTTAGTAATGCAGGTACCCACTGTTATGCTGTGTTTTCTCTTTAGTCTGAGAGAAAGAATAATTTTTACATGTACAGCATTCTTACTGGAGTTATATTTCTCATGATCTGAGGTGTACTATTTTACTAGTATGTCTTTCTTTGGCTGTAAGAGGAGAAACCAGAATGGAGCCAAGAAAGGGGTAAGTAGCACACACTACAGAAATACTGAGAAATGCTGAAGTGGGGGGGGAAGGAAATGACTTCAGAAACTGAAGGAATGAAAAGAGGAAATGACTTCATGCCACAGGTTGCCAAGCAATGTCTCAGCATCCAGTCACAGGGAAAAAGGCAGGTAAACAGGAAAGGAGGAGAAGTAGGTCATTCCCCAGTGCAATGGGAAAGGAGCACTCTAAGTGCTCAGGGTGGCTTCAGGAGGTGTTTTGAACAGTTAAAGCAAGAAAGGATGCTTGCAACCTAGCCAAGGCTGGTCATAGCAGCTGCCTGGCCTCTCTAGAAAGCTACCTAGGCGACTGGAAAAGCTGTGGGACCTTTTTACTGTTAAGCTTGTTCTTAATAACATGATTTTGGTTTCGTTTTTGAGACTTTAATTCACTAATACAAAAGTATACGCTGCAAGTAAACCCATAATTCATCCATACATAAATATTCTGCTAAAGATGATTCTGAATAAGCTAACAAGCAACACATTTCCTTCCTACGGACACAGTAACCTTTAAAAACTGAATTATGAGCTGTCTTTTGTGTGCCCAGTACAGCTGAAGGAGTCCCAGCAGGTAAGTCATTCCCAGCAAGTTAAACATGACCTGCACTGCTGTCTGGCAGCACAGCAAGGACCAAGTCTGTTTATCTCCAAAGTGGGACAGCTGTATAGAAACTGCCCATTGGTTGTGCTCTTTGGCCCTGATAACTTTCAAGTGCCCAGGAATGGTTTGGCATGAACCAATACCATACAGCAGGGGCTGTACGGACAATTTAAGAGTTCTATTTCCAGTGCCTGGGAACATTTCCAGTTTTATTTGTTTGCATGGACGGACCCTAAGTGCTCCTGCACTAACCTGCGTGATGTGGTTTAGGGGTTTAAGCCCCAGGGTCTGTGTGCGTGTAATCTCTTCCAATACCTAACATAATCTAGGGAAGTTTCTTTGGCAGACAGTAGTAGAAGTGGATTAGAGCCTGAACCACAAGAGTCCCCGGAGAATAGGTAACACATTTGCAAGGCTCTCTTCTGACCTAGCCCAGCTAGTGGCAAAGATCTGGAAGGTTGATAGAGAAGCTGTTGTGCCTCTGTTGACTCCTCCATTCTCCCGCTTGATGACTTCTGCCAGAACCGGCTGTCAGGAAGCAGCAGTCTCTGGCTTTGGTTCTCTGCCAGCTTCTGCAGCCTTGTCCCGTCCTGGCAGTACAGTGTTCCTCACTTGCAGCCTCACTTGCAAAGCATGGAGGTTTATTATTTTTTAATTTTATTTTTGTAATGTTCTGAGTCTTCCCTCATTTCCTCTGGGGAATTTCACAACAGCTGGATCAGCTGAAAAACTTGGCTGAAAGATGGTCCATTTTGTACCGATTTCTGTGATTACAGTGGCAAAAGTTGTGATATCAAGCAGTGTTTCACTAAGGTCCAGAGAGCTATATAAAAGAACAGTTCTTTGGGGGCTTCCAGTGCATGTGACGTATAATGCTGATGACTGTGGATCTGACCTGTTCTGGCTGCTTTATACAGCTCCACAGGCAGTCCAGGTTTATGACTGTTTTGCATCACCAAGACAATGCAAAGCATCCCAAGAATACTGGTGAATGTGGCCCACTGATTATACCATATTTCTTGATACCTGGGGGAGATCATTGTTCTTCAGACTGGAACGCTCTTTGTGATCTTGAATCCTTTTTGATTGCAAACATAGGAGCCAGTACAGGAAAAGCGTCCTGAAGCCAAGTTTTCCCACTCACCCAGCTGCTAAAAAATCCCCAGAGGAAATGAGGGAAAACCCAGACTTCAGGAAAGCCTAAAGCTTTGCATTAGGGATGTGTTAATAATTGATTTACTGTCCTCTTTTGATCAGTTCTGTGTTAACTTTCATTTGTTTTCTAACCCTGAGGCTATAATGCTCCTAGGCCTAAACAGTCTGGCTTATGTGGCTCAGGCCTGGATAAGTATCTGACCTCTGGAGAAGGGGCCTTATCCTGACTAAACCACTCTGCTTTTTGATATGCATGTACCTCTCATCAACAAATCCTCAGAAGAAAAGAGTTTGGAAAGTACATGAAATAACTTGCTTTGGTATTTTAGATAAGCTTTAAAATGTGTGAAAGTTACATCAAATAATCTATGAAGAAAAGAATGAATGTCCTTCCCCAAATCAACTGAATGAATAATTTGCTGTAATCACCCGGCACTTTCTACCTTGTGTTCGTATGCTGAGGAACAAAAATCCTACTTAAACTACTCCATTGATTAGGGAGACTTTTACAGGAAAACCAAGAACATGCTGAATCGTATTAAACCCTTGACAATTGCTTTCTGGCTGCACATTAGTTAAACATGCTCCCAGATCTTATATTTCAGCAGTCCTGCTTTTGACTGTGTTTGCTTGATCTCATTCCTGTAAGCTGCATAACAAGGAGGAAGCTGGAAGGACTGGCTCCAGCTAAGAAGTATTTATCCGGAAAAGTCTGATCCTTTGGTACTTGAGACTTAGGTCCCGGTGACGGCTATGGCGCGTGGCAATAAAGGGAGGGCATGACAGCATGAGGGGTCAGGAGAAAGACTGGCAAGAACTAGACTGGCCTTGTGTCAAGACCTGCTTTACTGAAGTGCTGGTTTTGCTGACTAAGTAAGTCGCACATTTTCAACTAAACACTTCCCTTTCTTGGTGGTAGCAGAGGGATAAGACCTCTCTAGCATCCTTTCTTCTTCCAGGCCCACAGCCCTGAATCCATCCCTGAGTTTCCTTGCTGAGATACGGGAACTAATTCTCTCTGAGTTTGCTGCTCAAAACAAAAACACACATGGAAAAAGGATTCAGGATGCTACAGTCCAATATAGGACACCTTGGGAACAACAGCTTAGACCATGAGGTAATTCTCTGGTGTAAAACTGTAAAGATATACATGTAAAACTTCTGTGAGAAAAATTATGACCTGCCCAGGAAACTGAAAGAGAGCTTAAGCCATCTCTGGGGAGAAAGATTCCATTTGTCTGATGCTTTGGTGTCATCCTGACAACAGCCAAGGCAATAATTAAGTCATTAGTGCCAGAGCTCTTTTGCATTCATTTCCCCTGCAGAAGCATACGGCACTGAGTGTGCTTGTTATGTTGGTTTTAGCGAGTGTCCTGTTGTAATCAATTTTTACGGATGTTTGGAGTGTTTCCCTCAAACCACTGAAAAAAAATGGAGTACTTTACCATAATCAGTGGGTAGCGATAATTTCACTATACTCCATGTTTTAACAGTTGTCAAATGTAATCATTAAAGGAAAAAAAATGCTGATGCTGATCTCTCTGGACGTCTGCTCCATCCTGGTTCACAAACATGTGGAAAAAGTAAGACAGTTCTAAAAATAAATAAATAAATAAATAAATAAATAAAGGTTTAAGGAAGTAGATTTTACATATATCACTCACTGGAAAAAAGAAATCCTCCCCTGATTGTCCAGCTGACTCAAACCTAGGCTCCATCACACAGTAGTAGCTGGCCTCTGTCTTTGTGGGATCCCTGCATGTTCCACCAGAGCCCCTGTGGGCAGCGTTTCCCACTGGCTGCCTGCCCCAGGCTCCCCTCCATCTGCAGCAACTCTCCCTGTAGAGCAAACACTGGGGAGTTTGGTGGAATTCAGGCAGTCTGAACGTAGCCCCGAGGCGATCAATAAAAGGCTATGTTACTTTGATCTCCACATCCAGAAGAGTTAATTGTGAGCAGCTTCATTGAAGTAGGCAGGGTGTTTCTCCATAGAAAGATACCCTGAGATACATACCAAACTCTGGCCACAGAAGGGTTGTGCTCCCCTAACTGAAAGCAGATTTGCTGTTCTGCTTGGAAAAAATCAACAGCAGAAGCAATAAACAACTGGAGCCATTATCTTTAAAATAAAGGAAGGATTTCCAGTTGGCTGGTTTTCCCTTATAAATCTATTTATGGTGCACATTTTTGTATATGGATAAGAATATTAACATACAAATAAATCAGTTCTCTGAAGAGTGGTGGAAAAAACCTTTGCTGATCATGTGATCAGTAGGTATATTTTCTTCTATTTGAAGTCAAAAGGGTCAAAACCAAAAGGGCATGGAAAGTGGTAGGGAAGGTGAACAGTCTAAACAAATTAAGTCATCATATATATTTCAACTCTGTCTTAATATACAGCTCTCTAGCAATATGAAATCTGCATACCATGATCTTCTTCAGAGTGTGCTGGCCCTAAGATTCTCAATCCTATTTGCAGTCATATGAGAGCCCAGACTTCGTTCTGGACTTGCCTGAGGCAGTAAAACTGTCATGGCTGAGGTTTTGTTTTTCCTTTGCCATAGCCCTGCAAACCTCTACCAGAGCAAGTGATGCCATCACTTTTGGGAGGGATCTGATCTGATGACAGTTACTACTAGCGGGAAGGTGAAGCCCACCTCACCTGTGGGGTCACTCTGCTATCGATTATAAATCAGCCGAAAACAAGTGTAAGCTAGTTCTACTTGCATTTTCAAATTAGTTCTCAAATTCCTGGTTCCTTCCAACAAATAGGTTTCTGGAGAAAACTGGGAAAAGAGTGAAACCCTCTCTGTCCACTTCACAAGTGGGAAGATGGATGGGCTGGATAAGGTCACAGTGCCTTTGCCACCTGCAGCTCTCCCCAGTGTATCTGAATGCAAGCATTCAGGTCACACATTCCTTGGCAGCTTTTTATCCTTATCCTGCTTGGGTCTTTTAAATTTGTTTTCTAAGGTACCTAAGTTCAGCTTTTCTTCTTAGCTGTACTAGCAGTTGCTTCTGTGGCATCCTCAACCGTCTGACAATCTTGAAGTCTCAGGAAAGAAAAACCAGGCATTTTTGGCCCTCTTTCACAACAACCCTAGGTTATTGACTTTTATGCTAGATGTAACTTTACCTGATTCTGCAATCTGACTGAACTGTGCTTTGCACTGCTGGCTTAGCTGTCCTTTTTAGCCCTGTATGTGGGTAGCTGTATTAGCACACAAATAAGTACTCTCTTTAACCTACCACAAATTTCCTTCAGAGTTTGCTAGAGAAAATTAGTCAAAACTTTTTTTTTGCTGGCTCCAGGTTTATGCAGTTCTTCTGTCATTCTCATTTCTTGCTTCCGTTTGTTTTCTAACTCCAAGAATGGAGATACCAAAACCTCTCTAGGCAACTTGTTCCAGTATTAGACCACCCTGATGGTAAAAAATGCTTTTCCTCATATTTGAATGGAATTTCCTGTATTTTAGTTTGTGTTTTTTGTCTCTAGTCCTGTCTCTGGATACGACAGTAAAGAGCCTCGGTCCCTTCTTCTTTACTTCCCCCAATCAGGTATTTATACACATTGATCAGATTCTGCCTGAGTCTTCTTCTCTCTCAGCCTCTCCTCACAGCGCAGATCCTCCAATCCCTTAATTATTCTTATGGCCCATCACTCCACTTGCTCCAATTCTTTCTTGTTAATGGGGAGGCTGGGACTGAATCCAGTACTTCAGATGTATCCTTAATTTCAGATTATCTTAACACTTTATTTGAACAGTTGGGTAACTTTCCATAGGCAAGAATAAACACAGGACATGGCATTCTTAAATAGTAGCGAAGAATCATTAGTGGAAAGTGTTGCTAGTGGATGACCTAAACATAAAACAAGAAACCCTTTGGACAGGTATTTCAAAGTGATCATATAAATCAGGTGCTGGTTTACTTTCTTGATTATGCATGTATAGAAACCATGATTACAGAAAGTACAAGTGCTTTTACATCAAAGACTTGGGTGGCAAATAACTGAAGGTTTAAAGCTACACACTCTGTTCCCATGTGAGCTAGGTCAGCCTTTTTCCTCCCTAAATGAGATTGGTAGCAAAGTACCCTCCCATATACTGTGAGAAAGCTTGTTCAAAAAGGATTGAAAAACCAAGGTCAGCCCTATTAGGATAGTAACTGTTAGGACAGTGATTGAGAAGAGAAGTAGATGGCAGATGGCTGAAAGGAAAGGAGCAGTTAAGGAGCTAAATTAATCCCAGAGGAGAAGAAGCCTCCTCTGGTGTCCTTTCCTTGTGTCTTATAGACTTGGAGAGGTAAAGCTGAAAGAAGGATTCCTACCAGAATACTGTCCTACCAGACACAGGGATAATGAACTCACAGTTTCCTCCATCTGATGTGATGACCTTTATAATAAGGCACACCATTTACAGAGCAGAGACCTCTTCATATAACAGCCCCAAGATCAAGATGCTCAGCCTACAGTCTCTTAAATGCACTTGCCAAACCCCAGCATTTGCCTGGGGTTGGTTTGTTTGTAAGTGGGGAAATAAGCAATACTCCATGCTCCCTTCCCAGGCCCCATGAGTCCTGGTACATAATCTTTTGCTGCTGTCACCCAAATATCCTTGTGACTGAATTTTATTGCCTGAAATATATGTTGAATGTTTTTTATGGCATTATTTTGCTTTAGCATGAAAATGTAATGCATGTCAGATATTTCCCTCTTCCTAAATATTCTGTGGACCCTTACTGGCAACAGTTCCCTCTTCAACTTTATAGGAAAAGGAGATTTTACAGTCTTCTGTTCGTTCATTGTGCGAAATGTGCTTGAAGAACTCCATTACTCTGAATAAGTGCCAAACGTGATAATGAACTTCTTCACCCTTCAAAGATAGCACACACGGGGGATTCTGTAGCAACAAGTCCCTCTGAGCAATCCTCTTGCAGACTAATGATAAAAGTTGCATGAGCACAGACATCACGTACTGATGTTGACACTTGTTAGTGACTAAAGGATAAATGACTTGCAATGCAGTTGCCTTGATATCCTGTATTCTGACCAGATTTAGCTCATCTTCCTGCCTAATTTCCTTTGTCTTGTTTGTAGTTCTTTTTCTCCTTAATTGCTGCTCTAGCCTGTCTTTA
>NW_009913167.1:42489-55026 GCF_000696875.1 Nestor notabilis | reverse complement strand
GATCCTTTCTGTATAAATTGCAGTCCTGCATGTTTACGCGTCAGGGGCACACAGTCACCATGTGACAGGACGTGTGTGCTCAAAACTGACAACGTGTGTGGATCAAAGCCAGCAAGGCAAAGAAAAAGCTTCATAAACAATGCTGTAAATAACATCTGGCTGTCCAAATATGGAAGAACATGGTAGTTTTCCCTCTTTGTTGTTATTTTGTTTTGTCATGGACATCTCCCTATAGACACAAACAAGTCTGAAGTCAGTAATTACGGTACAGATTATTTTAAGCTAATTCTCATCACCAAATGCATATAACAACATGCTGCAGACGGAAAAACCAGACAAGGTGAAGTGAAACTTCAGGAAATGAATGAATCAGTGTTGGAGAACAAAGCCAAAAAAAAAAAAAAAGAAGGAAAAAAAATAAGCCACGCCAATTAAGAAACACATGGAAAATGATTAAAAGAATCTCACTAAATGTCCTCACCTCATCCTACTACAGAAGATATTGACATACAAGTTTTTCAACTTATCTGAATATCAGAAATTGGAATACAAACAAAGCAGAAATGTCCAAACCCACAAAGGAGTGGAGGTTACACAAAATCAGTCCTGGCTCTGAAAATGCTCCTACTTTTGTTTTGTTTTCTAAGTCAAAATTGGACTGGATGCTACTTTGCTTGGATTCCTGGCTGCGGGTGTTGAACCTAAGCTGCTGCTGTTGATTTGGCAAGCTGGATAAAAAGGTGGATGAGAAATTCATTTGCCCACAACCCCAAGGTTATCAGACATTGGCTTTTTTTCTGGAATCAGTGTAGAAAGATGTGATGTGCATATAAAGCCCCTCCAGTGGACAGCGGGCATCTGCTAATACTATAAAATGGAAATAAAACAGGAGTTATCATTCCTTCATTCATTCAATTTAATTTTTTTATCTTTTTCTATTGGGAACTTTCCTTTTCTTTGTACAGGGTCCTGCTCTATAAAGCCTGTTTTAGATTGGAACCTCATAAAGGTAGTAGTAAAGCCAAATAAATTTATAAATGGATAAATTAATTCGAATGCCTGGATCTACAGATATAAGAAGGCTTTATTCTCTGTTAAGATTTTTGAGTGTTCAAACAAGCTAGATGATACTGAAATATGCTCTGATTTTCAGTATTGTCTCATCAGAGAGGTAAACGGATGCCTCTTGGATTGTGTTAGCTATAACCTACGGGGGTGACAAAAAACTAGAGGCTTTTCCTATTCCTTTCCTCAGTGTTTGTGGTCTTATAAAAAAGGGAAAACATAATTAATCCTCTTTGTGTGTGAATATAAGATTTCATGCGTATTCAGAACAACCTACTCTTTTAGAACTGATTAAACACACCATTATGTCTTCCCGGAGATTTAAATAGTGTTGTTGCTGGGTTCAGATAGAGCTGACAAAATTTCATGGTTTCCAGGAGAATGCAGGTCACTCTTGACTTTGGTTTATCGCATAGGTGCAGAAAGAAATTCTGTTTTCACACATTTCTGCCTGCAGCAGGCAATAGTTTTCATATCAAAATTGCTTCACTCCAGGCTGGCAACAAGCTGCACTCAAGAGCCCCACTGAGGCTGCTAGAAGCTCTGCATAACTCTGGGGATGTGATGCTCATCTCTGCTTCAGCATAGAAAAGGGACTTAGAGCTACTCAAACTGATAATGAAAGGGTTAAAATCACTTGTTTTCTGTTATAACCTCATCTGAATCTCAGTGAACTCCAACAGAGGATGGTTTAGGAGTAGGTATCAATAAATGCCTCCATTTCCTGTGAGTTCAGAAAATTATTTAGTCCAGCAAAGATAATCTGTGATTCTGGGAATTGCTGGTGCTTTCTGTTGGTGATTTTTGTGCAGTTAATGCTTGTGTTTGTAAGTAATTCTCCAACCATTAAAAACAGCTTGCCTCTTTTTCTGCAGGCTATCCACACACTTGCAGGGTATGTATACAAATATGTATACAAATATGGATCTTAAACCATACGGTCAATGCAGTTGAGACTCTTGAGCAGCATTTCTAACATTGTCAAGACAAAAGTATGTGCCATTTAGACCATATTCATGCTAATAAAATAATACACTTTTACTATCCCCCTAAATCTGCAGGCAAGTGCTCTTTCAAAATTTATTCCTACCATAATACAGATGCTGACCCTTGTAAAGAACAGTTGTATTAAAACCAGGCATAAGGGAGTAAGTGGAACATTTTAGAAGTGCAAAGTCTGCATCAGGTCAAGGCATTGTGCTCTTTACAGATAGTTAAAGATATTAGAAGACTGTGTAAGATGGCCATTTGCCTGTTGATAAAATCAGATGGATGCAGCTTGACAACTCTGTCTAGAGCATCTGGTGCTACTAGATGCTGACTAGAATGACAACCATTTGTATCATGTATCATTTATCTAGAAGAATCTGGACAGAACAGGTATTTATTACCCAAATGACTCTATAACGTGGATTGTTTTGTCATATCACCTACATACAGAAATAGTGAATTTGTACATCAAAGCCTGCAGCACTTCCTGAACTTTTCCCACTGCATTGTGAAAATTTTGCTTTCTTCCCTATTCTGGTCAAAGTAAATCATCTCTCGAATAAACAACCATGTATATGAGTCTTCAAAGACAAGCAGAGTTAGGGAGAAACTCCACACTGCACCTTTTAAGAAGCGCAGATGAGAAGATCTGAGGAGGAGATATTTCTACCATATGAAGCCCCGTGGTGCCTTCCCAACCATGAGCTGTTCCAGGTTCTCCTGGCACAGAATCATCCTGGCAGAGAACTGAGAGAGACCTGTGAGCAGCCAAAGCTGCAAGAGCCTCCCCCAGCCATCTGACAACCTTCAGTGCTCCCTGAGGCATTGCCGGGCTGCTCTGCAGCCCCAAAAAGCCTGCCTCTGCCAAGGGCCTGTGCTTGGCCCGCTGCAGATGCCAGAGTAAGAGATAAAGCCCTCAGGAAGCAGCCACAGGGCTGTCTGTTAAAGCCTGCACAAAGAAATCCTTTTTGAGGAGAACATTATTGCTCTCCAGCGTTACTCCAGCTGGTGTGGAGGACTTAGAAGAGGATGGATAAGGGATTGGGATGGGGAGAGAATTCAGTTAGTGTTCAGACACTGGATTTGCACATTTTCACTCTGTTTAGCTTTTAGTTTATCTTGCCTTTTGGTGTATTCAGAGGATCTGTCAGCAGGAGAGGAGTTTCCAAGAAGTGTTGGAGGGAGATGGCTGGGCTTGGGTTTGGGCAGGGGAACCATCAGATGTAAAGAGCTCATCCCCAAGCTTTCTTCATGTCAATGGCACAGTTTTAAGGACCTTGCGTTCTTCCTTGAGCTTCTAACGGATCGTGAGGGACCTATGATTCTTCACAAGGCAGGAACAGTGATCAAACTTAGATTAAACATTAACATAAAAATAATTATTATTGGCATCACTTAACAAGAAAAGGTATGATTAGAGTAATAGTGTTTATTTTTAAACTGAGAGACAGTAAATTCCCAGTGTTGACAGAAAAGCACCAATGAATGGAAATTACAAAATCTTTTTTTGCAAGACTTTTATTTTATTTGTCAGCAGCAGCCTGATGTTGCTGCATATCTCTATCAGGGCATTATTTTTGTGTGTTTATTCTTTTATTCTTCAGCCCAAATGACACATTTCCGGAAATATATAAAGAAGACAAAACAGGAGGGTACCATCCCACATTATACCTAGAATATCTGTCTTACTTGGTGACTCCATAGGTGCTATATGGATGCTTCCCTACATGAGAAGAGGATGGCTTTCATTAAAGATTTAAATAAGAAAAACTTCAGAAGGGAAAAAAAAAAAATCATTAATAAACCAGAAAACTTTAACAAAATATTTCACCCCAAAAAGAGACTTTTAAAAATTATGTGCCTGATAATCTTGCTGTCTCTTTCAGTTTCCCTTTTGTAGGAAAGCCAATGGGAAGCTTATGGCAGGATAGTTATTCCCCTGAAATATTGATTTCCTTGAAACTGTTGATGTAGCTTATGAGCCCGGCTATTAGAGAGAAGTGTCATCAATCATTATCTGTGTGCAGGAGACCAGAATGCCTACAAAGTGCTTTAGATTTGTTCTAGTCTTTGAGATCAGTGTTTTGAAGATTTATTGATTTGCCTATTCTGAAAGTGGAGGATTTTGTTGGTGTTAAGTAGCTTACTTCCTGTTTTCTCTAAGGAAATGACCAGAAAGCTATGGTTTTGCCCCAGAGGCAGCTGTTTACTAGCTTTCCTACACAGCACGTGCAGACAATCTCCCCCAGATCAAGTGAGGAGGAGATACATTTTTTAAAGTAGTCATTTTGCTGATAACCACCAAATAAGTTTTTCTGTGAGTTTTGTCTGGTGATGCAGCAGGTAAAAAGAAGGTGAGGTGAGAGTCATTTAGACTGAGTCTTAGGTAAGTGAGAGAAGACTTTTATGTTCAGAAGTGCATTCCCTGCTTGCACTGCGCCCACAAAATCCAAGTGTGCTCCCCAGTCTTGGCAGCAAGTGTATATGTTAAAACAAGGAGAAGAGTTTTTTCCTTAAAAAGCACATGTGCTCAATCACTCTCTCTCCTCACTGTACAGTCACTCTCTTTCCCCATCCCCATCCTGCTTGGTTTCCTGCTACGTGTTTAAAGAAAGAGAATATATATCTTCATAAAAATAATACATAGTCATTGGTTCAGAAGAAAGAATGTCATCATTTGAGTTAGCAGGAATATTTCCTTCTGCATCAAGAGGCCTGACTGAGACAGACACGTCTGACTTGGGATTCGATGTTAACCAAGCAGATGTAGTTTTGACTTTAGGATGTTAAAAATAAGCCGGTGATAACCGGATTACTGTCTATTTTGAAACGACTTTTTCCTTGGATACAGAGAGAGACAGTGTGTGTGCTTCTAACATCTGCACATTTTCTTATTTGTGAGTGCATGAAAACAGGAAAACAGCATGAAAGACCCAAAGTGGAATTTTTTTGTATCACAATTCTGCCAATGAACTTCCACTGGAAAGAAATCGACAGTTTTAATTGTGTTTTTTAAGCATGTAATATACAATTCATTATTATGTCATGCATCCTATGATTGTGAGATACTCTTTATTACTCATTGTTATATCAGGCAACATTTCTCTCCTGCATACATCTGGTTTTATGTAGTTCCTAGCAATGGAAAAAAAGCATAGCACATGCTTTGTGGCATCTCTTCACAGCTGAATTTCCTTTGCTTGCTTTTTAGAGGGTACTTAGCATTTGCTTGGAAATTGATATTTTTGAAGCAAGTCTTTATTTACAAGTGATGACATTAAAGATGAATAACACAAAGAGAATCAGTTCAGCAATATAATTCTGAAGTCAATCAAGAAACTCATAGTAATTAATAGATACTTCATTTTAATCTCCTACAACAGATGCATGTGCTTCTCTTGGCAGTAAACTGCTTTCAGGCACTAATTTGACACCATATGGGTGTCAGATTTCTGATCTCAACAACTGCTTAATTAATTGATGTCTTTATCTTTGAATGGGTTGTGTCGGCTCAGATCAAAAACATAAGCATGCTATACAACTGTCAATAGAGACAGCTTTTCTTAGACATGAGTGCAGCATAACACCAAAAGTTGGGATATGTTATGTTTATGATTGATTTCACTTGGATATCATGTTGCCTTAAATGTGAGAAAGAGAGAGGAGCAGTGCTGGGAAGCACATACATAAGGTATTGCAAACCCCCAAAATCATGAATCATTCTCCCTAATAAAAACAACTAAACAAAAACAAAACCCAGATGTGGTCCTGAAAGTGGTATGCTGTAGAAACAGATACACAGAAACTTCAGGTTTTAAAATCTTCTCTAGTCCATTCCAACAAATGGAGCCTGGCATTTGGGAAAACTTACAGCATATGTGATTTAACATCAGACGCTCCAAGACTGTTTCCACTGCAGTTCTGCTCACCCCATCTCTAGAAGACAGAGAAGATGCAGACAGAAGGTTGACAAAGATAATGAAAGGTATGTAATCAGTAGAAGAATTATAACTCTTCAGCTGTAAAAGAGATGACTAATACAGCTAATCTGCTATATTGACTGATGCAAGGAAAGTGAATAGGTGCCATAGGAGAATAGGCACCATTTATTCACTATTTCTTACCACACAAGAAGGTACACTGGGTTGAAATTATTAGGTCCAGTGTTTGCAAAAGAAAACAAGCAATTTTTTCACCCAATCCATAATTAATTCGCTGTCACAGGATGTTGTGGAAGCCAAGAGATATAAATGGATTCATAATACGAATACAGAATTTTACAAAGAATAGGTCCATTGATGAACACGAAAAACAATAGCCCAGATGCAACTTCTGGCTCAAAAATTCTCTGAAGTCTTGATTGCTGGCGTGGAAGGATCATTTGAGTTTGCCTGTTTCCTTCTGTTCTTTACTTAGCCAACCTCAGCTGGGCAGTGTCAAAAAAAGGCTACTGAGCTAGATAGATCTGGTTGGCCCCATCATGGTCTTTCCATTTTAAAAAGAAGAAGTCAGTAAAAAAAGTGGAGTTTCGCAAAAGTTCCACATATCTTTATCAGTTGTGTCCTGTTTCTAGTATAATCACAAAAGGACAAAAAACTTAAGGGCGTGGGGTGGGGAGGAGAATCTTGCTGGGAAAAATACCGTCATTTTACACAAACTCTGCATGTTCACAAAGAAATATTAATTCCATCAGGAGAATCAGAAGAGCTATGTCTTGGACCCTGATCAAGAATTGTCACAAACGTCTTTGAAACTATTGCATTCTTCTTTCCTGCAAATTTTTTCTTTTTAATTACGTTGTTTCTTGTAACTGTAAAGATGAAAATGCTATGTTGTTTCTTACAGCTGTATCAGAAAGGGAATTCCCTATTTCTGTGAGGAACACTGAAACTTCTTCTGTCAAGCATATTTCTTATACCACAGTCTGAGCACAGTAAAATTTAACTTGTGCTTTCATGTATGATTTTAGTTCCAGTTTTAGAGGGGTTTCCTGGATTCAGAGTCTGAGTTCTTGGCTGATCTCTACCAAAAATTTTGATCTAACACTCGGTATCACCTTCCCTTCCTCCCTACCCAGGAATGTCCATCTCCCTTACCTATTGTACATCTGTCCCATGGACCTGCAGGCTGTACTGCAGATATGGTTAGCTAATTGCAAATAACATTTTGAGTTAGCAGCTGCATCCTGCTGACTATAAATTTAATCCTGCTCTTTGCTAACAGCTCATTCTCACAGAGGACAGAGATCACTGGAAGCATCCTACACCATTTCTTTGGCTACTGCCATTTCTCCACTGGGTGGAATTCATAAGCTTCCAGAGACATCCCAGAGGATAAGCCTTGCCTGAGGTAGGTGATTCATTGTGGTGCAGTGTGTGACACTGCTGGGAGGAGTCACAATACTCTTGGTGTGACATGGCCACAGCAGAATGGCGTGGAGATCATCAGCTCACATCCTTGGCAGGGAGAGAAAAGGGGTGGCATCAACCTGCATCTGTAGTTTTCATCTTCTCTTTTCCTGGAGGTATGATGTGGGAGCATGGAAAACAACTCCTTTAATGAAACTGAATAACTCAAATGTAACTTGCTTTTTCAAGTGTCACCAGAAGTCTGTGTGGGCCAAGGAGGTGTGTTAGGTCAATTCTACAGGCTCCTTAGTATGACCTCCCTTATGAGTTACTGTTTCAGGAAACAATATCTTAACTTTATGCTCAAACAATCATATGATCTTTACCACTTAAGGAGTAGTATGAAAAATGAAAATGAAAATTTATTTGAGATTGCAAGAAAAAGAAAAAGGAATACCCAAATTTAATGCCAATTACCATCAAGTACTGAGTTACTCCAAATGATGCATGATTAACATTTGGTGAAGCCTGAACTTTTCAGGTTTGTGGTTTCATCTGTATTAGCTATCAATAATGAAAAAAAAAACCCAAAACCAAACCAGAAGTGGTTTTTTTTTTTAAAGTAAGACTTTCTTACTGACACTTGTTAGTGAGAACAGAACTGTAACTGACACATGTCATGAATCATAATTATTGGAAAGCACTAGAAATACACTTGTCTCTTTCTCTACTCTTTCTCCTGGAAGAACGCTTCCTTTATGGTTCTCATGAAATTAAATGGCAGTAAGTGGTCAGGTGTAGACTACCAGCGGTTGTCATGCAAGCTGTAACTGGAAATCTAAAAATGCACCACCAAAACCTAATAGTGAAACTCTGGGCTCAGACAACTGATGAAGCAGAAATGGTAGGTGTGAGTTTCTAGCACAGGCTGCCTGCTGACATCAACCCATTTCCTGCTCACCTTACTCTCATAATAGCCCTAAGGAGATCAGCTAAACCAATCATGGAATCAAAACCGCTTTTAGACCTCTTGCTTCTCTACAAAAATCTCCTAAAACAAGACTAGCAATTTCATGTACAAAGGTGTCTTCTATCAGCCCTTATAGCATCTTACTCCCCTTTTTAGAAGTCAGTTCTTTCCCCTCCATGTAGCCTTCCCCACCTCACTCTCTTTCATCCTTCCATCTAGAGAGTACTGCTGGAACACTGATTTCTGGCCCCCAAATTAAGTAATATGCTAGAAATGGGGGCTTATAGACTGTGTAAGCAACTAAATACGATACAAATACTTAAAGGGGAAAAACAGAATTCAGAACAACCGAAGTAGACATATATTGCAATGACTGCACAGGAAACATTAGTACAGAGCACCAGCAAAACACAGATGACTGATTGCATTTGGTCTCTTGCTTGGACTTGTTCCAGATATCCAGCCACACACATTCTGCTCAGTATCTCAGCGTGGGATCTTAAAAAGGTGCTGCAGAAATTGTGAAATTAGTGTCCAGTCTGATGCAATCTCATCTAATAATTTTCTCACGGCCGTACATTGCAGCTCATGTTTCCTGAGTCCCACATCTCTCTTGAGTGATCACGTCTCTTCTTCCCTTCCTCTTTTATCTCCATTTTTCTCCCCCTTGCTTCCTTTTCCTATTTGACTAACTCTTCGTCACCATTATTCTATCCCCCTGTTCTCCCAGACGCATATTCATCAGCGAGTGTAAATGAGCATTGATGTCACTGGGAGCAATGTCAGCTAAAAACCTGGCTGACAATACTTGTTTGAAATGCAGAAATGCAGTCTTTCACCCCTGCCCCTCCTCACTTGAATGCTTTGCCTTTGCGCTGCATGTCGGTGCCTGGCACAGTCCCTCCTCGCCACCTCATCCTGTTTCAGTGTGAACCATTCACAGGGCTCTCTCTTGATGGCAAGAGTTAATGCACTGGGGCAAAAAGGACCTGACATCCCACAGGAGTAACTGTGTTGCTGTAACAGTGCTACTAAGAAACAATGATTCAGGCTTCTGTTCTGCAGTGGCAGAGCAGCTGTATCAGGTAAATCCTCACTGCAATTCAGCAAGAAGACCAAGCTCTCAATCTTTCTGTTAGCCTTCTCATAATTTTTAAGTCCCTATCAGCCCTTCTATGTGTGCGCACCAAACACTGACTGCAGGCTGGCAGTCTTGTCATGTTAAGAAAACAATGGCTTAGGTCCAAGCTACAGTGTTTTTCTTTCTATGGGATGATCAAAGGACTATAAACAAAGGCACAGAGAAGATCTCCCAAACAGGTTTCTGCAGTGGTTGCACTGAGGTTGCAGACAATGGACAAAGTACAGTAAAATCAGTGAAAGTGAAAGAGGACTGGTAGACTGTTTTCAGAGGTTCAGAGAACCCAGTCAGCTGACGAAAAGGAGATGTAGTTACATGTAACTGCCCCCCTCTGATTTCTGATTAACTCAGTGATAGTCCTCATCAAGATAGTTCGGGTTAGCCTGTTTCATTTTGATGTTTTTATCTCCTTTACCTCATGACACTATTGTTCCAGCCTGTGGCCCCAGAAAGATCCCGCTCGCTCCCCCCTGAACCATTGTAAGAAGAATGGTAGATCCAAGGGTGCTGGAGAAGCCTGTGGCATTGTTTTGCTGTCATGCAAACCTGGCTACATTATCATTATTATCATAGACTGACATCTTTCATTGCCTTTTCTGTTTTCCAAGACAAAAGAGCCAGCTGAGACTGGAACAAAGGAGAATACAGGGAAAAGGAGAGAATATGTCAAGCAAGAATAGTTTGGAAAGGGCCAAAAGTGGAAAAGGAAGTCTAATTCTAGCCTCATCCAGGGGAAAAAAGTTTTTTGAGAAATGTAAACAAATCAGGAAATCCTGGCACTTACTCCAGTTCCGATTCGGTGAAACACACCAGCCCTTTCCCTGCGTATGAGCTGCTGTTTGTGAATGAAATCCAGATTAGGTTGTTCATTGAGCCCTGCCAGTCCCACAGTTTCCAGGTTTCCTTTTGCCTATGGCATAGCTTAAACCTTAAAATAATAATAATAAAAAAACCATATGCATGTTATTAACTCTCCATATTCAAATGGAAATACAATGCTATCATAAATCTCTCTTTTTTTTTTTTTTTTTTTTTTCCCTAATGTAAATTCCTTTCTCCAGCATGAAGCTGCAGGAAAGCCATTGTATCTGTGCAATCTAAACTTGAAAGGGAATTTTTGTTAAACTAGTTATGATAGGGGAAACATGTTTTTCACTGAGTTGAAAGATTAAAGTTGGCCATAAAAAGGGGTGGAGGGGCTGGGGGAGGATTATTGGTTGCTCAACTAATGATTAGATACAGGACTTCAAGGACAAATTAAGGAGCACAAAAAGAAAGATTTCTGAAGATATGTGAAACCAGTTCCAATAATATCAAATAAAAGATGCCTTCTTTATCACGGGTTTTAATCTCCCCCAGTTCTATTCTACCTCTATGAGTCTAATTAGACAAACAGTGTAAACCCCAAAAGAGACAACCAATCTTTTGTAGACCTTGAAGCCTGCCCAGCGTATCTGCCTTCCAACTTACCCTTCTTTTCCGCCTGTTTCTCAGTGCAGGTAATTTCCCTCTCTTTTGTGATTCCAGATTAAACGGCTTCATTGTAATACTTTTTCTCCCCTTGATTTTATTTTTGATTCCTTACAGAAATATGACACTCGTTGCCAAAACTCCCTTTTTCCTGATTCAGAATGGTTTCTGGCTCATTAATGCTGTCTGTTTAGGGTAGGGAGGGGGAGCGGGAAGAGGAGAGGGGACTGAATACGACTGCTCTTACCTAAGGCAGGTTTTGTCTTTGCTGCAGTGCAGGGACTATGGCGGGCTAAACTAAGGATACATCGGGAGCCATAAAAATAGAGTACCTGGGAGTGGTGGAATTCATCATATAGCTCTAAATGGCCCAAACAAAGAGGTGTACCTTGTCCATGGGAAATGAGAAAAAGAGTTTCATAATGCCAAGTGGTTGCAACGATGAACTCTCATTAAAAGTCTGTCTGCACAGTGAATTGCAAGGAGTTAAGGAAAAAGTCCCAGCTGATCTGGGCCTTATGGACAGCTTTGGCATAGGACTGAGGAAGCCAGGAGCAACTGCAGCCCTGCTCTAAGGTGGGCACGCATGGGAAGATGCAACTGAGATGATGCCTCTGTGCCTTGCACACTCTCATTCAAATCCTTGTGAAAATAAGATGTTGGAAGAGTTACCTGAACCTTTTTTGAGCTCTTCAAGCAAGGCATCTACATTCAATCATGATATTAACATAGTGGTATTTTTCCTTGTGGAATCTTCCTTACTGTGATTTAGGTGGTAAAACTAAAGTGACAGTGTTTGGTTTTGGCTTCTTTTTTTTAGTGGTAGGAGTTAGAGCTCCATTTTTAAAATGACATGGCCTAAAATACAGTTCTGCAAAGTTTCTGAAATCTTACTTTTCTGGCAGGTTTGGGGTTTTTTTTCCAAATACTTGCCTTTTCTTAGCACAAATATTTCTGTGGCTAGAAACTGGAAAATGTTGCTACCCATCCAGATTTCCCTAATATTTTTTAAAAGAAAATGCTATAAAGCTCTTTCTCAGTTGGCTAAAACCTCTTCCATTTCTTCATTTAAAGCCTGACTACAGTGCACAGCACAAATGGGGGTTAGAGCTGTAGTGTGAGACACCATCCTCTAGACGAAAAATTGGTCCTTTCCATATGGTTTGTCACCCACCTCGACCCACGAAAGCTGCAGCCCAATGCCTGCTCCTCTTCCCTTTCTGAAGGGTGGTGTTTTTAGGGAGCAGGAGGTGGGAAGGGGTGGACAGAGGTGGGCTGAGGCCAGGGAGGGCTCATTACATGCCACAGTGCTGGAGCCTCGAGCTCACAGCTGAACTCCTGCCTCCCAGCTATGCAAGCCATGGGGAATGTCAGACAGAGAAAGGAGAGCTTATTTAGGGCTGTCATTTGCGGGACCTTTCTTGTAGGATGACTACCACCTTTCAGTATAGGTAGGATCCCAGCTCCTTGCACATCAATAGAGGGCTTTCCATGGTCTGCAGAGGCAATAGCAGTGAGTCAACTATCCTGAACACAGCATCATGACTGCATTC
>NW_009913167.1:24389-42463 GCF_000696875.1 Nestor notabilis | reverse complement strand
AAAAAAAAAAAAAAAAAAAAAGAAAAATGTACATTACTTTTTTGGTTTCACTTTACTGCTGTCAGGGCTTTAAAAAACAACCTTTTTTTTTGTTTTGTTTTTTAAAGCCAGGGTACAATCAATGACGAACAAAATAACTTGGAGAGAAATGAAGTTACAGACCCATCTTTGACGGCCTTCTGTTGGTCTGGAACAAAAACCAAAATCCATCACATGTGTCTGTGCACTCAGGGGAGTGCTTGAAAGAGCCATAGATGGTACATCTCTGTTACCCTGTCAAGGGAAAACTGCAGCAGCTATGCTATTAATTTCAGGCCATTTCTGTAGCCTGCATAGTGCTGTATTCTCCAGTGTGGAAAAGAAGGGAAACAGGTGCTCCATCTCCTCAGCATCTGGTTTGGATGACCACAATACGCCAAACACCTGCACTTTGCAGTCCCGCCAAGCCTTGCCTGCTATTGTATTAGGCAGGACTGGCTGCCTACAGCAATAAAAGACATTGTTTATCAGTGGTACCAGAGGAACACAGGTTGTGAGGAGGGGACAGAACAAACAAACCTGGAAAAAAACCCCAACGAAACAACAAAACCCCCAAACCACTAATAGGAAAGAAAATCTGTTCTGTAGCTTGAATGCTTTTGACCATGAAAAGTCTTTTATTATTTTCTTTTCCAGAGTCTGGAAAAGGGAGACCAGCCCTGTGGCAGGTTTTCCTGTCTGAACAGGCAGTTGGCACTTGTGTTAAGAGGGTGATAGGTTTTCAGTATCAGGTATCAGGTTTTAGGACTTGAAGAGGAACTGCAGTTTCACATTTTAATACAGAATTGTTTTTACAGACTGTGCCGAGTTTTATCTCTGTAGCTCTGACTATAAACATGATGATTCACATCTCACTAAGAATGGATTTAGGGCTATTTAGGATTAAAACTGAAACTTTGCCCAGAACCTTAGATACTGCAGTTTATTCTATTTTAGGTTTCCTCTTCAGGGCTGGCAAAGCCATCTCCTTGAATGCGAAACAACTGCTACATTCAGAAAACCAAGTCAAGGGCAGCGCATTTTAGAAAATGCCACAATGTGAGCTGTCCTAGTGAAGCCAATAGCATCACTCACATCTTTAAAATCATGCACAGAATTTAGGACGTCTCTAAAGATGATAAGTACTAAAACAAAGGATTGGAAGATGATCTACCTAGCTCTTGTGAAAGATGCTTAATTCAGGAGCATTTTACTTTTCCTTGCGTGCAAAACCGGGATGGTGATGGCTCCTGTGTTTGCTTTTGTTTTTGCGGGAGGT
Organism: Nestor notabilis; assembly: GCF_000696875.1. NCBI lineage: Eukaryota > Metazoa > Chordata > Aves > Psittaciformes > Psittacidae > Nestor > Nestor notabilis. The sequence goes on along the minus strand of NW_009913167.1, from coordinate 41,166 downwards.
GCACAAAGCCTTTGCGCTCCCCAGGGGAAAGCTTTTCCAGAAGCGGTGGCCCTTCCCTCGGCCATGGCCGGGGCTGCAGCACAGGGCAGGACTGCTCTCCGGTGCGACGCCCGGGCACCGGCTCTTGGGGACCGGCAGGCGAAACCCGCGCCAGCCGAACCCGGTCTCTGCCCTTTGCCCCGAGCCCCAACTAGCGACAGCCCGGCGGAACTGCAGCAGGGCCGGGAGGCTGAAGAGAACACAGCTGACTTCAGGCGAGGTCGTGTGCGGTGGGGAAAAAGCTGCCTAGCCCCCTTGTGCTTGGGCTGTTCCGCTGGCCTTAAAGTGGCAGTGGCATTGGGCTCAGATGCCAAGGAAGACGAGTATCTTGTCTCTCAGCCTTTTGGAAAATGTTTCAGAATGGGAGGAATCATAGAATCAGAGAATCACAGAATGGTTTCGGTTGGAAGGGACCTTAAAGCTCATCTAATTCCAATCCCCTGCCATGGGCAGGGACACGTTCCACTAGACCAGGTTGCTCCAAGCCCCATCCAGCATGGCCTTGAACACTGCCAGGGATAGAGCAGCCACAGCTTCTCTGGGAAACCTGTTCCAGTGCCTCACCACCCTCACAGGGACGAACTTCCTCCTTACATCTAATCTAAATCTCCTCTCTTTCAGCTTAAAGCCATTCCCCCTTGTCCTATCCCTACATGCCCTTGTCAAAAGTCCACCTCCAGATTTCTTGTAGGCCCCTGTTAGGTACTGGAAGGCTGCTCTGTGGTCTCTCTGGAGCCTTCTCCATGCTGAACAAGCCCAAAATCTCTCTTCTGACTGGCATGAGGGGCACATTGCTGGCAGAAGATACTTTTGTGGAGAGCTGGACATGACGATAAAAACAGATAAAGAAAATCTGACAGTGTCTATGAAAAAAGTAGATCCATTAAGTACTCAGCTCGAGAACATAAAAGGACACCTGCAAGACAACATATGGAGCCCTGGATTTTGTTAGATAACAGCTTTTTTTCTTTCTGTCTGCAGTGATCTACCTAACTTCCCAGTTTGCTACATCTCACACATAAATGCCTGTGTTTAAGGCCCACAGCTACCCATTCAGATGAATGATGGCATAAGTCATAAAGCTGAAATAGGCTAAAACACAAAGTGGAAAAATGGGAATAGGTGGGAACTATTGTTATACTCATCAGAGGGCTGATATGTAGCACTCACTGCTGCAGTCCATGGACATAGTTAAAGGCAAAAACTCATGCTCAGAGAACTTCGATGTTGCTGCACTAGTGAAATTACAAGAGAAGGGAAGTACTTCCAGTTCCTTCGGACTTTTTCTATTCTGTCTAAGCAGATGCATCTTCTCAGAGTCACTCTGTTTTTACAGTAACCACGATGACTAATTGCCTATTTGGATAAAGAACGGGGAATCTTATTTCCAGCATATGAAGTGTCGTGAATTAGCCATCACTGAATTCAGTCCCAATCATGCATTAAGTTATGCTCTCGTTGGCTCCTGTATACAAATGATGAAATTTAAGGCTATGGAGTTATATATATCCATATATTATATATGGAGGGAGAGAGAAAGAAGAGAAAAAAAATGAGATGTACATTTAACTGGTAGAAGTTCAGATTTTAAGCTCAGCAGTTTGCAGAATGCTCCTGATAATAGAGCTGTGATTGGAGGCTGGTAAATCTGCAACATCATTTTTCAGATTGGTTAAATGATGAGTTACACTCATCATTTTTTAAGTTGTTAAACCAAGTCCTGATCCTTAGGAATTGAGTACACTGAGTATCACTTGTGCAGTCAGGAAAATCCGGTTCTTAGGAATGACCTGGTAATGATTAAATAGGTTCCACAAGATCATTTGAAAAGTGGTTTGTTTAAATACCATTTATTTGAAGGCCATTAAGTCTCTGGAGTTCAAGGGTAGCAAGGGAGATAATGTCAAGGCAATGATATCACATATCTATTTTATGACACCAACTGCACCATAGATCATACTTTGTACATGATTTAAGTGTGGAGAAAATTCTATTCTATTAATCCATCTTATCCTTCACCTTCTATCAAGACAGTTCATAATAAGAAGAAGGTTGGGAGGAAAAGGAAGTTAGGATATGAGCCATAAGCAATCTGTTTGTCAAAAGCTACAGTCACTGCACTGTGAGATCTTTTCTGCAGTGAAATTTCTTGTCATGGTGCCATTACGATTCACCATCTTCTGAAAAACAGTTTTGTGCATTTGCTTAAAATCAATCACCTGCTGCCTGGTGATACTTGGGTGCTGTTTCAAGGCTCGCTCCAGAGGTGCTGTTCTCAGAGGTACCACTGCTTGTTTGTCTAGTGGAAAGCAGAATGGGTGGAAGCCCAGCTCCACAGAAGTGGGTGGCAGAGCTCCAGTTGTATGAATTAAGGCCAGGATCTTTTTCCCATGATGTTCCCATAATGTGAATTAAAATAAAACAAATGTGAAAGCAGGACACGGCAGAGCTCTCCATGATCATAAATTTGCACCATATCCTGCCATTCATACGAAGGCACCAGTGCCTTTGAAATCACTGAGTCAATGGGAGATTTGCCTGACAAAGAATTACAGGATTACCTCCTCAAATTGTTGAAGTTCCGTGTGTGTAACTGAACAGTTTCCTTTGAAATGAAGACAAAAACCCTTGTAAGGTTAAAAAGTGAATCTGAATTTTGTATTTTTCTGAGTCTGTAGTTCTTGCCTTGGGTCTCATTTTCAGAAATACAGACTTGGACGTGATCCAAAACCTTTTCAGCACCTCATCATTATTAACTCAGTGTTTCTGTGTGAGTGTAAATTTTCCAGTCCTCACTGACTAGACAGGCAGACAAAGCTAAATCAGTCAGGGCATGCTTGACATATCTACTACAGCAAAGGGAGAAGAGTGGAGGAGCTTTAAAATTGGGCATCAAAACACAAAGCAGTTAAAATGAATGCACTTACCCTACCAGGGCAGTATCAGAGAATCGATTAAAATGATGTCTGATAAGAAGTCTACAAGAAGCAGCAGTGGAAATAAGATGTTTAAAAGCAATGGGATTTACTATAAAACAGTAATTGAGTTTACCAGAAGCCATGTGAACTAAACCAGCTGCTATGTATAAGAATGATACTCATCTAAATAGATGGTTTACCATGGGTTTCCTTAGCTTTGCCAGGATTTTAATGTGTTTATAGTTTCTTTGTGGTGGCCATATCATCTCTGACCAGAACATCATACAGAGTAAACTTAAATCCATGAAAGAAATGCTCACCACCAGCTACCTATTTCTGTCTCACAGACTCAGACAGGCATACATCAGCATCTGTTTCTTTTTCTCCTTCATGTCTTGCCCAGATCTTGAGCACGAAGAGGACTGGCAACTTAGGCAATTACACAGTGAGTCACCAGTTTAGGTGGGATTATGGCCTGAAACTCTCCCAGTTCCCACCAATTTGCTGCAACTGCTGGGCTTTACAGCCTGCCCTTGGGACAAAGTATATGGAACTGAATGGGGAGTGGGAGCAGCAGCTGGTGAAAAACCTGACAGCTCCCTTTCAACAGCGACTCTCCTTTTTGCAACTCTTGCCATTTAGATTTCCGCTTGCTTAAAGGTGCCTTTATCTGAGAAGAAAGCAAAGCCTTGCGTGTCCGTAAAGAAAAGTCTTCTGTGCTTGTCATGTTCCAGCTCTGGCAAGGACATGCTTTCTATCAGGGAAACAACTCCTGCCCCAGCCCAATCCTCATACCTAAAGGGTAGCCACAGGCTTGCCCATGAGTATGTGTGAAGACATGCTACCTGGATTCAGACAGTGAACTTTGTTTGGCAACTACTGTTTAACTCTTCCAGGCATATTTTTTATACTGCAGGCTCACTGCTGGCTGCAAGAAGGCAACCCTGCTGCTGGAGGAAGCTGTTGATCTCCCTTTAGAGGTTTTTTAGTTCTTATTTTCTGGACAACTCAGTTCTCTGCTCTGGTCCCACAAAGGCCTCCAGGGAGCAGAGAGTATGGGGCGGAAGGAAATGATTGGAGTATATGCCGAACCAAACTAAACCAAATTTGTTAGGTCTGGAGAGATCTCAAGGGGTATGGAGGAGAGATTAAAGAAAAGAGAGCCTATTTCTGCCAGTTACAAGAAATCAATGTGGCCTAAGTTCTGTGATTCTGTGAGTTCAACTGTTGCGAAGCATCAGAGAGTTCACAGGGGAAACAGCAATAATGAATGAATGCTCCTCTTGTGTGTAAAGCTTCAAGCAAAACTCACACCTTATTAGACATCAGAGAACCCAACCACAAGACACAATTCCTCGCAGACCAGGCTCCATTGGCTCTGCTGTTCACAGACCTACTCATTTCTTTTTACTCTTTGATAAAATCTGGTGGTTCAATGCAGCCTAACCTCTATGCAGCGGATGAGTGAAAAGGAGCCAGGTTATTGGAGTACTTTCTGCTCTCGCATAACAAAGTGTAGCAATTCCTCCAGAGATGTCAGGACTGGTAACCCTACCTGTCAGGCTGCTACACCAGCAGTTTAGGAAAGATCCTGATAGCATCCCCCACCTTTGTTTTCACCTATTTCTAACCTGTCTTTGTCAGATTTGCAGTGCTGGTTCCCTTGCTTCAGTCTGAAAAAACACGAGCTCTTTAAGGGAGGAGATTTCATGAAAGAAATAAACCAGGTTGATCATGATGGTCAATATTATGAAAATGCAAACTTGCCGTGGGGTCTGGTGTTTGGTCAGATCTAATAAAAATGACTGTGTTTTTTCACCAGCTCCCATGGGAGACAATTCCACAGGGAATTGTGGACCTTACTGTAAAGAATTTTTCCTATTACTTCCTTTTTTTTTTCTATTTTTTTTTTAAGACATACGTATCTGTACTATCCAGAGTTCTCAATTATTAGAAATGGTCCCCCTTTTAAAAATACATTTAACACCTCTGATCTAAATCTTCTCTTATAAATTAGTCTTTTCTGACCCCGTATAATTTTTCATATAGTTTTATCCAACTGCAGTACGTATTTTTGGTTAGCAGAAAAAAGGAACTATTTCCATGACATCTTCCTGTGCCCTATGGCCAAATATTGTGTTGGTCCTCTCTTGTGACCCTGTTCTTGCAAAATCATGTTTAACATTTCATCTGTAAAAGCTGGCCAAAAATGGTAGTGATGTTTCATGGTAATTTCGGAGAAGACACAGTGACTAATTTCTGAGCTTTTGCTGATCCTGGATTGAATTTTGGAAAAGACTCAGTTCAGGATTTATTTCCTGCCGACTCTTCTCTTTTCCATCTCATTACTTTTTTCCAGAGAACTGAAAAAGAAGAAAGGCTAGAAAGGGAAGAAAACTTCTTGAATTCCTTATTTATAGTGTTACTGCCATTTCCTAACTCAGAGGGGTTCAGTTCAGAAGCTATACTCCAGTCTTCTTTTTCCCCGCGGAAGTAGTTATTAAACCAGATCTTTAAAACAAGTTTATTATTCTCCATGCTCACTAAGAAAACCTTTCACAAGTCCAAACTATTTTCTCCCTAGTTTCTGCAGTCCTCTCCTCTCAGACCTTCCTGATATTCACCTTGCCCTGTTTCAAATTACCCAAAATGCATCTGCAGTACACATCAAAAAGCAAATGGGGAACAAAAAAGCTAATTTATAAGTACAAAAAATTTACTTAATACTACCTGGAAATGACTGGTTCCTGTTCAGACTGGCAAGAGACGACAGATGTGTTATCAGGGTGCTAGAAAGCTGATGGAGAAGAAGCTGTTGGAGGAATAGGCAAAACTGATGCTGGCCTGCCCCATGAAACAGGCTAAGGCTGACGCTGCCTTTAGACCTTCTTCACAGAATTAGAGAGTCAACCAGGTTGAAAAGACCTTTAAGATTATCAAGTCCAACTGTTACCACAGGACTGCCAAGTCCAGACTAAATCATGTCACTGAGGGCCTCATCTGCACAGTTCTGAACATTTCCAGGGACAGTGACTGCACGGCAGTTAGTGAAAGATTTGAACCATTTCAATTAAGCTTCAATTATACAACTGAAATACAAAGAAGCTATTCATTGGGCATGCTTAATTCAATGCGTGGATTTGGATTACATGTCTACTAAAACACCTGTTGAGATTGCCAATTCCCATTATACTCTCCAGAACCCAGCTCTCAATGTGGCAAATAAACATAGTTCAGCCCTGCTTTGCTTTTGGTATTTGAGTTGTCAGTCACAGGCTAAGAGATTTCGAAGGAGTACTTGTAATACTTTAAATTTTTCTCATGTCATTCTTCCTGCCTATCTGCATCTACATCGTGGTCTAGTGTGGGGTCAGAAGTGGCTCTTCTGCTGGAGCTTGCGCTGCCCTGACCATCTCCCAGAGTAAAAGCTACCAGACCATTTTGTGCAAAACATAGATGTCAGCCAAGATTCCCAGCCAGAGGCTTAGTTCACTTTGTAAGTATTTCTATTCCCTTTCTTTCTGGCTATTCCTCCTGACCTTTCATTTCAATTATTGACAAAGTTGGCGGGGGGGCGGGGGGAGGGGGAATCCCAAACCACAAAATCACAACACCTAAGGTCCCCAGGAGAAATGCAGCAGACCAATAAGTACTGCCTGAGTCATGTTACCCACCAGTTATCTTCTAGCAAGAGCAGTGGAGAAGGAAAAACACGAGCCAGACAAGCTCTTTGCCAGCCGCCTTCTGCCCTTTCCCCAGGGCTGTCTGCATCTCTGCCCAGCAGCCCATGGAGGGCATGGCTGCCAGACTCCACCTGCACACAGTTGTCCCGTCTGGTTGCCTGCATGTGCTGAGAAAGCTTCCCTCCAGGATTTTAGAGCCAGGATGCAGGGCACACACCATGAATGAGCATGAGATCTCTTTTGTCATCACCAAGTGGTCGTGGTAACCCTCCCTGGGACTGCACCCATCTTGGTGTGAGAGGAACTGGGACTCATCCTCTCCCACCTCTGCAAGTCAGGAGATGGGGCACAAATCAGCAATATGACATAGACTCACAACCCAGAGGCAAAGCCTGTTAATACTGCCTGGGATAAAACACGCATGTTCTTCCAAGTCATGTGGGCTGTGGTGAGCTGGCTCTGTAGCCTGTCCCGTAAAGATTAATAAAAATACTCAGAAATGGGGAAACTGCCTTCAGCTTCCACAGGCATTTGCAAGGGAAACTGATCTGGCACACTGCAATGTGCCAACTGCATTAGCAGCATTTAGTCCAGCATGAACTCCAACTCTTTCCTCTCAGGCCAGCCTTCAAATCAGGACTGGCAACTTAGCCAACAGACCTGGAAAAATATCATTAGGCAATGGATCTTTGGATAGGAAAACCTCTTAAAAAATAGTATCCCTATGCCCTCTTTATGGCCTGTGTTGTGGGACCTGCTCTCCTGACAAGCTCAAGCTCCTAACCCATCGAAGAACTGGTTTGCAAAGAAACTCACTTTGCAGATGGTTTGAGGCAGCTCTGGAAACATCTCAGACACACTGCAGAACAAAATAAGTAATCATTTAAATTATTCCCAGGACTCCCTGAGAGACATATGTTGCAAACAGAAGAAGCAGCAGCAGAAGGGATGCGAGTCCCAGGCTGTTCCCTGGGCCCCAGGCTCTCCCTTTCTAAGACAACTTCCCAAGGCAGGGTGTCTCCCAAGAGGTGTTTATTAGAAATCAGGAGAGCACAGAAGAGTCTCTCCTCTTGCCAACACAGCATCCTGAGCAGTGCTGATCTGAGAGGCCCTGGGGACAGGGCAGTTCAGGTGAAGGTATTAGTAAAAGGCATCTGGGGAGTGTTTTGTCTGTAATTTGAAGAAGTTGAAGGAGTTGGGAGAGAGGTGAGCCCATTGAGGGAGCAAGAAATGGGTCCAGACCAACTGCCTACAAAGGTCTCAGCAAAGTTGTGGCCTACAATGTTCTGGAGCCTATTTCTCAGTCTTTTTAGACCCTCCCCACCCTGATGCCTGCATTATGCCTACCCAAGTGCAAGCAGTGCAAGCCAGAGAGCCATCTACAGCACTCTGCTTCCTAGAAGATGTTGTCCTGGCCAGCTCTCTGTCTCTCTACAGCACAAGACAGCCAGCTTTACAGCCTGCTTTTCCCTAAGCAGTGGACTCTGAACCGAGATGGCTGGGTTTGGCTGGCTCATGGACACAGGAGGCAGGAAGGGGGAACTGCTTCCTAAGTGTTTGGCAGGACCCGGAGTACAAAGGTCCCATGGTGCCTGGCAAGGAGTGATGGTGTCAGGTCAGGCTGCTCTGGCATGTGTTTGTGACAAATGGTTGTCCCCAGGAGCTGGACAGTCAGGCTGGAGTGAGCGTGTGTGGCCACGCGTTGTCTCACTCCCCTCCATACTGTCTTGCTGATGCTCTGGGGGTGAGCTGCAGAGAAGGCAACCAGCAAGTCAGAACACCACATGTCCTGAAATCCATGCCCCATGGGGAGTATTTTGCATCCAAAGAAAGACCACACCTATTTATGCTTCTTGTTTGCTGGCTGCCTGCTTGTGCATGGTGGCTCTGGACAGTGCTTTTGTCCATTCCAAACAGTAATGTGAGCAGGGGATCGAGGATGGTACCTGAGCAGGCCATGCTAGTGGAGCTGCACCAGTGCACAGGCACCCTGTGAGGAGTCATCTTGATGTGGCCAGTTTCTCATCAAACACAGGGAGCCTGGCACCGGTGCAGAAGGGTGGCGGAGTGTCTTTGCAAACCAGCATCCAGGAGGGGAGTGGGCTTTGTAGCTGTGTAGGTCCCACTGAATGGCAGTGGCATGAGGAGAGCCCTGCCCCTAAACACAGATTGCCTTCGGGAGGAGACTGGGCATGCAAGAAGTAAAGGGGTCTGTGGGGGTGACAGTGGTTCCTGGGGTGCTGACAGGGACCCTGTAACAGGACAACATGGGCAAGGTCTGTACAGATTAAAATAACCAGTGGTGGGCATGAGCTCAATAGTGTCTTGGCCATGAATTCACAACAAATAAATCTTTCACTCAAGGGAGAAGTTCTTTTGTTTTCAGCCAAAGGCTGAAAATCTATCTATAGCTAAGGCCAAGTAAATATGCATTGACTTTCTGCTTTTTTAAAAAGCATTTGAAAAATCATGTTTGAAACTACCCAAGAACTTTTGCCAAGAATTTTCAATGGGAAAAAAAAAAGTTAGTTCATTCATTCTTTTAAGTTCTAATAAGAAATGTGCCATAAGTATAACTTATGAATACAACTGATGAGCACAAACACAACATGAAGTGAACTTTGGCATATATCTGTTGAAGAGCTGGAATTTAATTCTTCATGCTAGGGATGAGTGGATTGGTAAAACATTTAGGAATATCCGTTTTTCTTACTTCACACCATTACAGAATTTCTGCCTGGATTGCCAGCTAAGAGAGTACTCTAATTGCTCTGGTGACTAGCATTTGAGTAAGGATTTGCCTGTTGGGGGAGAAAGCAGAGTCGGACAACTGACTCATCTCATGAGATCCCTTTTCTAGGCAAGTATTTATCTCATTCTCCAGTGACTAATTGCCCACTGAGGTCAGGTTCAGAAAATAGTAGATCCAAGCATAGCAGTGCTCTTTCATTTTTGTGTGGATACACTGAGGTCAGAAAAGCTACTGTGCATTCACCAGAGCTCCCCACTACATCTCGTGGCAACCCTGAAACCAGTTGGGTCTTTGACCAGAGGGGGAGCAAACTGTTCCCAGCATTCTGGACAAAAAAGTAGGGCTAAAATAATGAAATAAGTGGCTGATAATGCTTCATGTTGACCTTACCCTATTTGTGTCCTTATAAGACCTTTTGTACAGGAGTCTGAGTTCACTTTGGTGCCCAAGCATTTTGATGACAACGGGGGGCTCTCTTGGGAGGCTGGAGTGAACCAGCACTGGAAGGCAGAGGAGGCTGTGCCCCACGTGCCCCACTTGCAGTTAGTTACTGCAGTCACAGCACAAGCAAAGCCAAGCAGGCATAGTGTGGGTTTCCGCCAGCAGTCCTAGAGTGCCTTACAGCACTATCACACAGCCCTGCTTGGGCAAGCCAGCTGGTGCATACTCCTTGCTGAAAAGGCCCGTGTCATAGGTGGCCAGATCCTCTGGGGAAGGCAGGGCGCCTGGATGCTGAGCTGCCCTGAGAACAACAAGGGTTGTGTGACACTCACACCTTGGCATCCCAGGGCCAGACATACAGCCTTTAATCATCCCCTGACCTGCATCTCACCTTACAGCGTGCATTTACCCAAAGAAACTTTGGTTTGATCTGCCAGGACATACTATACCTGGCTAAATAACAGGTGTCAAAATAAATGCAACCTTTTCTGAAGGATTTGGGGAAATCAGGGTGAAATTTGTTGCCAACCTGCCAAACAAAGAGTAAACACCAGCTTATTTGTATGTAGCTGAGTCAACGATTTGTTAGTTTAGCTCCCAGGACTATGTTGTTAACTGGTCTTTCAAAGCAAGGTGAAGGCTAGAAATTGCCCATATGGATCCGAACTGGGAGGTTATGGACAGTCTGAAAAAGAAAAGGATGAAGGGTTACACCATCTTAAGTGATGTGAAATTGTACCCTTTGATTTAAGTATTCCTATCTTCAGTCATCCCTCTGACACTGACTTAATGAAAAGTTGTTCAAAACCCACAAGATTTAAAGCTCAGATTGAAAAAGTTTGGTATGTCCATAGAGTACTACGGCTAAAGTAGCCTTAGGAGGGAGAATAAATCAAGGGAAAAAACATCTTCTATACAGAAGAGGAAATAGTGTTTGACAAGTAGCCTTTGGTGAAGGTGTAGATGTTGCATCTAGTGTTCAGAGTCCTTCATGCTACACATTGCCAGTCTGAAAAGCCTCGGTGTTTAGTAGTGTTATCCCTCTTCAGCTGGAAAACAATCTGTCATTTCCATTGAAAGGCTGAACTTGTGAAAGTTTTGAAAAGTCCTTCCACAGGTGAATGAAATAAATCACATATGGAAGCAGGCTGCTGATTTGGATTCAATTACTTTTATGTGCACATACTCTTGGTGGTGATAACCCAGGAAGCCAAAGAAGACAGGAGACTGTAGAATAATATACCTGATTCAAATGTATTTGAGTAACCTTATTTGACCTCTATGTATTTGTAATGAGAAAGATTTTTAAGCAGACTTTAACATTGACAGAGAAAAAAAACCCATCTTTGAAATATGCTGGATATTAGGATTATCTGGTCACCAGCAAGCATGAAGGATTCAACTAAAAAGCTCCGTTTTCCATGTAAAGGGAGATAGGAGGTTCCGTGATGATGTGAAGATTTATCTAAAAATCAAATACACACCAAAAGCTGTATGGCTGCTGCCGGCACCTTCTAAACCCACCTATTTGTTCATTTCTGTGCAGCTGAGATCTGTTTAAAGTATTCCTTCAAAATAAAATAAATCCCTCTTTCAGCAGATTTAGTAATTAAAAATGCACCAGGTTTACTTGTCTGAATCACTGAGGAAAACTGCTGCAGATCAAATGCGTTAACAGAGTGTTTCACACAAGAGTTGTGGTAATTACCAGATCAGACATATGGAACTATGCTGTGTGAACAGGTTTTTTAAAAGTTTTATTTTCAAACTTGGTGAGAAGTATCTGACGCACCACAATCCGTTTATTCATTTGGAAGATTTAATCCTCATGCTGGGTGGCTGCTGAAAGCCTGCAACAGTTTTCTAACCTAAGGCTGGGCTGGCTGTTTTTCATGCAAAATGATCTCATTAAGTAAGACATATTGGATGCTGACACAGCCACTCTCCATTTCATTGGAGCTCCAAGCAGGGAGGAGACATCAGTGTCTAGGACCTCTTCATCACTAGGAAGATACTTTGCTTTTGCAATTTTGGAGGAATTGAGCACTGTTGGCCTGTTCAATACCATGTCAGTGTATGTTGGTTTAGTCTGTCACCTTTTGCCATATAAACATAAGGCAAATAAATGTAAACCAAGCTTAGACCACAGAACTTGGGTAACCGTCCTAGCCCCCGAAGTTCTTTGCAGCTGTATTTGCAGCCCCAGGGTGGTGATTGCTGAGCTGGTGATACATGAAGCCTCCCCAGGAGTAAAGAGCTGTGCTCAGGGCACAGCAACTGGGCTTATCCAGCACCAATGAAAGGCAAGAATGGCACTGTGCTGCCCTGCTGCCTGCAGAGGTTCCTGTTTGCTTGCAGATAGCTTGAGAGTCTGTGGCTTGACACAGGATTGTAGTGTACAGTTTCATCGTTTGAAAGCAGGCAGCGAACCAGCCCCTAAACCCCTATTAAACTAGCTACTCTTGTACAGACTCATCTGTTCCCACTCAGCACAAGGGCAGCAGCACAAAATAAAGTTAAGGATTTATTTAGAACAAAGGCAATATAGAAAAGAACCCCCCCCAAACCTATCTCAAAATAAGACAACTATCTGCATGCTTACTGGTCTGTCTCATGGTCCCTTCTCTACAATGAAAATCCATCTCCCTCTCCAGCTTCAGAGTCACTTAAAGGCCACTTACCCCACTTAATCTCCCTCATTGTTTTTCAAGTTTGTTTTGAGATACTCTTATCTGGGACAGTGTTGCATTACCTTCCTGGTTGTTCTTCCAACAGCCCCCAATACATTAGTGCAGGAAACACGTACAGCTAATAGTGCACAACATAAACTATTTGATCTGTCTCCAGAAGCAGCTTTGCAGTAATGTCCTTGAAAATACTAGGCTTTACTATACATAGGCACACATCTCTGCTTCATACCATGGCAGTGGCTCCATGTGGCACCCACTTCTCTCACACGCTGCTGCATCTCACTTTTACTTAAACCAGCACAGCTTCCATGTGTTATCAAGCCCAAGTTGCAGCCATTTATGAAGGTGGTTGGAAATCACCCCACCTAAGTTTACACACCTGCACATATAATTCCTCTGGTCTTCTGGTCTGTTTTAGACACATACCTCTAAATGAGACATGTAGAACCTGAGATGTGCCTGTTTCTCTTCAATGCTTCTAAAAAGAGCCTTGAGGACAGCCTCAGACATAGATGCCTACTGTGTAGGCATCTAATTTTGGACCAGAAGTCCCATCGAGTATAGCAACGCAGCAGATTCCTACTGGTTCCGTTCGGACCTAACCAGACATACACCAGGACTCTGAAAGTCATGTAGCTGTGCTATCATGGCAGCAAGCCCAGACTAATAAACTATCGCTGGAGGAGTATGTGGCAATAATGAAGTGGCTACCTGACTTCTGGAAGGGAGTGAGCTAGGTAGGGTACAGCCTGCTCTCATTATAAATAGAGTGAAAAGGCAGCTGCCTGCACTTGTTTATGTACCTTTTTCTGCATTGTTTAGGCCTTATAAAAACTTTTGGTTGGCACTGGATCTGTTCTGGATTCAGGATTTTGATTTAGGCATCTGAATCAAGTGCCGCCTTCAGTGTGCTCATTAGGTAAATTCTACTGTATCACATTAGTGCAGAGCAAGTCGAGAAGCTTATGCCTTGCCAACTAAAATGTTACCCAGCCTACAACTTAATAATTCTTAAAAGTCTTGCCAGCTTTGCTATGAAGTGTGAAAAATTCACCTGAAGCACATAGTCACATAGCCAAAAACACTCTAATGTAGATATAATCATATCAGAAAAAATATCCTTCAGCTAGTGTAGTTTATTTACATCAATAAAAATTACAGTTTGCTTATAGCTATATTTAATATGCATCCTTGTGTACACAGACACTTTTATATATCACATGTATATATCAGCTGCCATGGTATATGTAGACATACAGCAGACTATCATTAGTGAATACAAAGATTTTGCTGGAGGAAGATTTCTGGGTATGCTTTTCATGATGGTGGAAAAGTGCATTGTGTTTATGGAAGGATTGAACACTTTTGCCATTCTTTCTTAACAGGATATAGGTATAGCGTTCCCAGGGTAGGTTTTTAACTTGTTGGGGGTGGGTTATACAAACTAATTTAGCTACATTTTCCTAAATGAAGAAATGTAAGCCATTCATAGCTTTTCTAGTAAATGTAGAATGAAAACAAAGTATGGTTTGAGACTCAACATACAACAGTTTAAGTATTTGACTTTATTGGTTTGCCCAAGGCTAATTAGGGATGGATCTGAAGCCCATCTGAAGACAGTGGGAGTCTTTCCACTGGCTTTACTAGATTTTGGATCAGGCTTGGAGGGCTACAGAAAAAAATGAAGAATGTTGTCACAATTCAGCCAAATAAATGAAAGCTTCTGTCACTTATCATGATTTGAAACTAATTGCATGGGAAATGAGATTTATGCCCCTAGAGATGTGATGGAATCTGGATTCAACCACTTTCTTCCCTTGGTAGTTTGAAATATTTCATTTTCACTTTGTTAGCTTATATTCAAGGAATAATCTCCGCCCTTTCCTGTAAAAAGAATAGCTTCATCCTGTAAGAGCCAAACCCCAGAACTGATATTCATGGTTTTCCAGAAAAGAAATTCAGTTCCAGCTTTATTATCATGATAATTGCAAGCTTGGTTTTGTGTGTGAAAAGAGAGAAGGTGAGAGCTAAGTAAACAATAACACAGATTGGCTTTTGCTGCTTTTGCATGCAGTGGCAAAGCACTGGTGTTTCTGGCTCCCTGTACCTGAAGCCTCTGTGCCCTACCCCCTGCGGGGTGCTTGCTGTGCCATGGGCAGGGACCCTTCTGTGCCCAGGACCCACTGCTGCTCCCCACCTCCTTGGGAGGCTCCACATAGAGCATTTCTCTCTGCAGCCTATAGCCCTGCCACTCTGCGGGCACAGGGGAAAGCGCCTCCACTCTATGTTTCAGACCCCAGTTCCACAGCTCTGCTCTTACTTGCACTTTAATAGACTTCTTAAAAATGACTTGATAAGTAAATGAAATAGATTTTTGACCCAGCTTGGAAGTGATTTTTGAAGAAAGTAAAGGAATTGTATGGGCCTTTCTTAGGCAGCCTTAAGAAATGGTTTATAAAAAGCAAGAAAATGAAAACTGGGGACTCCTTTTAATCTTGTTTTCTTGCTCAAGCAAACAAAGCTCTATTTGGTTGTTTGAGACAGATTATCATCGTGGGCCAAGCAGATTTGCCAACTAGTCTATTCACTACCCTAAAAAATTACTCCACTTAAGCAATCAACAAGACTCATCCTGCCACTTCCATGTGCTCACTATCAAAGAAGGTGAGCTGAAAAGCCCTGTGTATGAGATGCATGTGGGGGATCCAGGGTGTCCTTCTAGCAAACCATGTTACAACAGGCTTTTTGGTACACAGCCACATTCCAGTGTTTCCCTTATGAAAGGGAGACATGCAGCAGCACATCCTCCTGCACACTAACTGAGAAGCTGCAGCAAGCTGTTCATCAGGGCCCTAAACAAGGGATGGGTGAAATTGTTTTGTCTAATTTCCAACCCACTTGAATGTCATGGGTTTTAAAGTTCATCAGCCTTGAATGGTTATTTGGTTTGCATTCCTCCGAGGTGAGGCTGCAAGGGTGGGGTGAAGCAGAGAATGGTCCTGGATGAAAAATGGGGCAGAGGAGACAAACAAAAACAGTGAGACAATGAAAACAGGAGCAGAGAGGAGGAAGGAAAACAGGTAAAAAAATGAAATATGGCCTATAGGTGTCCTCTGTAGGGCATCTTTTTGTATGGAGCTGGCATGCTTCAAAGCCAAATGCAACTGTATTTATGTTTATAAGTCTCAGGACTTAGAGGCATTTAGAGGGTGAGAGAGGGGAAGCAATAAGGGGAAGAAGATTTTATAGAAACATGGAATAATGGGCTTTCCCCACCTCAACAGATATTTTTGGTTTAGTATATGGTAAACAAACTAGAGATGGGGTAAGGGAAAATCAAAACATAAAAGCAGGGAGAGTAGTGATTAATTGAGTTGGGAGTTTGGTTCTTGGGATTGGATTTAATTAGGAAGAGATTAGTTACATGAAAAAACAAGAAAGGGAGACAAATTGCAGGAAAAACTCCAATGGAAAGTTAAAAAAGAGGAGAAAGGGAGGTAAAAAGAGTGAAGGCACTGGCTGGAAGAAGCTGCGGTGAATGGCCAGCCAGTCATTACAGTATCCCCATTTCTCCTGCAAATTCTGCTCTCATGTAATACGTTTGCCAGCTTGAGGGCATTGTAAGGACTCTTCTGTGGAAGTTTTTTTCCTCTAGACCCCCATCTTCTGCAGGAGTAACAAAAGCTTGTGCTTAACTAGATGAACACACAAGGTCAATTTGTGCTTGCAAAAATGTGATTTCAAATTCTAGAAGATGAAAGCTGTAACCCAGTCTCCTGAACAAGCCCTGAACACTAGTTCACAGTGGCTCCTGTTCCCTGTTCACCATGTCCCGGAGTCCCCAGGGAGCCGGGACCTTTTGGAAAGCAGAAAAATGGCTTTTTCCTGTTCCTGGGGGACTCCAGAGGGCAGAGAAAAGGAGATGGCAGGGCTGTCCTACTCTCATCTTCCCCTTTGACTTTCCTGCTAGAGAAGCCTGGTGCAGCAGGAGCACAGCTCACCCTCTGCTCCTTCCTGCAGCCCAGGAGCTGCGAGAGGATCTTCACCTCTTGTGCTTCCCTGAGCTGCCCCAGGGCCAGTGTAGGTCTGCGCTACCCTTGTTGCCAGCCTGTATTTAGAGAGTACATTGAGTTCCTAGCTATTAAAGAAGGGGCTGGAGGTGCTGTGTGTGCTGTGGGACACGTGCATCATGCTAGATCACTTTTCAATAGAAGGAGTGCCATTAGCAGCTGAATGGGTGGTGTGAGGTAATGA
>NW_009913167.1:14695-24358 GCF_000696875.1 Nestor notabilis | reverse complement strand
GAGTGTACACTTTCTTGGCAGGCTCTGAGCACAGCTCTTGCATCACTGGCAGCATTTGGCTTTGCTGAGAAGGGCAGATCAGGTACCTTGTTGCTCTCTGTAGCCATACCCACAGCTTGCACTTTTCCTCCACATACGACTACCCTGACTGATGTCAAGCCATCAGCACCCTTCTTTGCTCCGCAGGAGTGGCAGGCTACCCTTTTTGTGTGATAGTCACCAGCTAGTCTGATGCTTTCTGGTAGCATGCTAATGAGAAATGACAGAAAAGTGGGTGCAGTAATAGAGCAAATGCTAATGGGGTAATATCCTATTTTCATTATCTCCACCTGCCTTCTATATTGACTTACCTTCAGAGATAATCCCTAGCGTTTTATTTAATGAGCTTTTGTACAGGCTTGCTAGCAGAATGCTTTCGATTGTATTTTTAAAGCAGAAAAGCATACTTATCAGGCAGGATTTTTTCAGTCTCTTGCAGCTACAATTAAAATGTTTGCAAAAAAGAGAATAATTATGTGGTAAGTTTCTGATGACATGCTTGTGGTCTGCATTGTTTTTGGAATTCAAACAAACCACCACTCTCACCTCACATGATAAAACTAACCTGACAGGCAAGACGATCTACACATGATGCTTTTCACAAATCTTCAGAGCAGAGGTTGAAAACCCTTCACTGGTTTTTATTTACCCTTTTGAATGAAAGTTTTTAAATTACCTTCACTTTCTAGAAACATTTGGGAAGGGCAGAAAAAAATGACATTGCAGAGAAACTCTCATTCTTCCTTTTCTTTGTCCTGCTTGATTAATGGATATTTGCATAATATATTTCTTAGATTCTTAGGTGCTTTCCATTTCTGACATCTCTGTGCTTTCAACAAAAGAAAATGCCTTTTCTTTTTTAATGATTATCTTTAGTTAGAAATCAGAGAGCCTGACTAATGTCTGACATTAAAAATGAAACCATGATTATTGTACAGATTTATAGTTTGACAGATAAGTTCACTAACTAGCAGTAAGGCAGATGGACTCAGGAGTCTTTGTTATTGCTATAGCAGCCTGAAACCTGGCATTGCTTTTCCATGTGCAGTACCTACAACCCAGGTTGGCCTGCTGCAAACCCCGTGCAGCTGAAATGTATCAGCACTCAAAGGATGAGGAGCAAGGAAGAAATGTGCTAGTCACAGGCAGGAAGCTGAGACATCCAAGGATGCAGTGTAGGTCTGTGTCAGCACAAAAACCAGGACAGGTTCCCTTGGTCCCTGGGTCAGTGCGTCTGGCTTAGGGTTGTGTCTTCCCACCCCCACCCCCCAATTAATATTGCTTTAATCATTTGTGGGTATGGCAGCAGGACTACTACCAAACACTTTGACATCCTAAGAGCAGACCTGAGAAATCATGAAGTGTATCTGATGATGCTTTCTGCAGCCCATGATAAATCCCAGAGTTATTTTTTGACCAAAGGTGTTGCCTCAGACAACACAGGGAGAAGAAAGTACTCGCTGCTCTCCTCCGCTCCTCAAACAGGCAGTCGCTGCTTACTGCTGCCCTCTCTGCCCACTTCCTATTTCTCACAGCAGTCGCTGAGGATCACTCCTAACCTATCAGGATGTGTCTGTGGCATCGTTCCAGGCAAGTAAACAACACTGAACAGTTTGGGAATACCAGACTAGGAAGGGTTTAGAAGCACTATCATGTGCTGTCTCCTTCATTGTGTTAGCAACTGAACCACCCAGTGCTTGTTTCCTTCAAATAGCAGCTCTGTAATTGTTTCCTCTTGTCTAGTTCATTTTTAGAACTGTTTTAATTTTGCGTATTGTTGACCCTGCTAGTTTAGTCTATTAAACTTTACATATACATGGAAAAAAATAACAGCACCTAACTTCCTGCCTTCCATTAGCCTCAAGAATAACTTTCAGGGCAATACACATAAGGAACTGGGAAAGATATATTTTAAGATGTGATACTACCACTGTACTTATATATATATATTTATATAATTTAGAAAGTTAAGCTGGGCAGGATTTAAGGCATGAAAGACCAGCTCATCCCATGTGTTGTTCACATGTGTCATGCACTCTGCAGGTCAATGAGTCTGGCCTCACTAGCTGCAGTCTGAGATGCTGCCCAAGGACTGGCTTGTTGCAGCAATATATTGCAGATGCGTTAGTTTGCTCTGGTTTTATTTCACACTTCCATTTTCTCCAGACAAAAAATCCAGGCTCTTAGTGACATTCTTGGGAGATGCCGCCTATTTCAAGATGTTACAATACTTAATATTTTGATCTAAGCTCTCTGATTATTTCCCTTAATATGTGATCCTATCTCTATGTTTAATGTAGTGTAGTGTCTCCACCCAAGCCATTTTAAAAGAATTTCAGCTGATTTCTCAACAGTGTTCATGTTAGCATGTCATAAAGTTTTAACAGTGTACTGGCTTAATGTTGCTTTATAATAACTGGCCTGTGCTGGAAAGAGGAGCTCGTTTTTTCTCATGCACCTAATGGAGTAGCTCCTTCATATGGAAGACAGCAGTTTCTGGTTTGAATCCTATAAGCTTTGGACTGGGTCCTGGTTACTAAAGACCTGAGAGTCTCTCAGATGGCTCTGTGGCCATGTTGATCCATACCTGGATTCATCCATACCCTAATGCCTTCCTAGGTAACCTCCTGGTGACCTTCAGCACTTGGCATGTATTGTGCATGACAGAACAAGAATGTACTGAAGCACCTGGCTCACATTAATACTAAGTGTCTATTACTTTGGGAGAACAGTGTTAAGGTCAAGGTGCCAGAAGGAATTTCAGCCTTGCAATAACCCACACACAGGCTGAAGCACTTGGCTGTGGAGGAGGACTTCACAATGCTGGGTGAGGTACCTAGGAGGCTGAAGGGAGAGAGCTGAGCATCCAAGAACGAATGAGAATGCTCTACTCAGCATGACAGCACTTCCAAATCAGACTATAATAAGCACTGAAAAAAACCAGAGGAGTCAGGAATATTTTTCTCTTGCTTGAATTTGGCACCCTTGTGAAACTGTGCTTCAGAGCCTCAAATGCTTTTCTCTGCTCAGGGAAGCAGTGTTATACCCACAATTCCTTAACCTTGGATGAAGAAGAAAGTGCCCATGCTCACCTTGTGCGTGATGCCATAGTCCCCTCATCCAGGAAGCAGGAAATCTGGATTGTATTCTCAGCCTCAGAGGGCTTGATTCCAGAATTCCCACATCCCTGAAGAGCCCTGTAACCACCAGATCAGTTCTTCTGGGAGAGATAAACCTCCACCCTTCCTGCTGCAGATGAGTCAGGGTGAACTATGACAGGTCAAGCCAAAAAGAGAGTAAATAAGAAAACACCTGATGCTGTGCTCTCCTGAGGAGGATATGCTGCAGGGGAGATGGGGTTATTCCCATCTGCTAAAGAGCCTTGGGTCAGGCTCCACAGCAGAGAGCCCCAGCAGCAGTGGTTCACTGAGAACCTTCCTTCTCTGTTCAGAGATTTGATTTCAAAGCATAAGCATTTTGGTTGCAAACACTATAGTGGGTTTTTGTTTTCTTTTTCCAAGTAAAATCTGTTTTCAGTTAACTTTACGTAAAAATACTGGAAGAAGCTATAAATTTTAGGGGTTTATTATACTTGAACAAGCAAGCATATAATATATAGACAGAAAGAGCAGGAGATGATATATGATACATTTATATACACAGCCTTTTGTTGACAAAGCAATTTTATCATCAAGAAGAACTGTCATGACTCGTAACCTTAATGACTTTCCCTTGTTTACAGTAGGGTGACAAATACAAACCCCTGCCTTTGGTTTTCTATACATATTTATCTTTTTATCTTCTCATGTGTTGTTGCTTTCTCAAAGCCATAAACTGAACTGAATTCTCCAGTTCTTTTCAGCTGCATTTCCCCGATTCCAGTTTAATTTCTATTTTTCCATTTTAAAAGCAGCACAAAAAAGGGCCATAAATGTATAAAAATAATCAAGGTCTAATTGAGGTGGTCTCTGTGAGTAAAGGCATAGATGGAAAAGAGGGACTCATGTCTCTCTTCCATCTGATGCACCTACGCAGGAAGCGTGGTTCAGTCACAGTAGGAAGGAGCACCATTAGCTGGCAATGGGAACAGAAG
Source organism: Nestor notabilis (assembly GCF_000696875.1). Lineage (NCBI taxonomy): Eukaryota > Metazoa > Chordata > Aves > Psittaciformes > Psittacidae > Nestor > Nestor notabilis. Next base: position 20,226 of record NW_009913167.1, on the reverse strand, counting down.
AAAGATTGTGCCATTGCTTTAATTAAGAAATGCAGCAGGTTTCATTCATGGCTATATCAGCTACATAGCACTCTTTGGTTTGCTACAGCTACAAACTGTACGGTATTTTCAAAACACAGCTCCAAAAATATCCCCGTGGAAGACAAAAGGACACTTCTTTAATGTGTGCCAGTGACATCGTTGCCAAGCTCTGATTCAACAGTAATGCATGCACATTTCTGAGAACTGGAGACTTAGCTGTTTCTATTTCAGGGTGCTGCATTACTTTATCATAAAGTATGAATCATACGACACCAACATTTACTTGAAGTACAAGACAAAATCAAATGCATTGAGCTATATCTTTTTCTGTGTTTATCTCACAAAGTACTTGTAAATGCTACTGTATTTATACTTCAATGAAACTTAGTACTCAATGTAGCAATGAATTCTAAGTCATCTCTAAACATATATTTTGCTGTTATAAAAAAAAAATGCTAGCAGAACATCTCAACAGTGAGATAAAAATCTGGAAGCTTTCAAGTATTTTGCAACAAAATTCATGAGGCCTCATATTAAAATACGGACATATGGTTTCTCTGCTCACCAGGCATGCTTTTTACCTTCATTGTAACTACATAGCTCTTAAGAAAACAAGACCTCTTGAGCTCTTTACAAAGACAATTGTTAATAGGTAGATATTTCAGCTGTTTGAAAAATCGCAAGCATTAATTGAAGTGCAACTCTTTAAGCGCTCCTGAAACTCCAGTGCTTTATCTATTAACCTGAACAATGTAAGTGATATATCTTGTAGACCAGAGTGACAATGTTTGCTAACATTCCCATTTGCAGAAAGCAAGAGGAAACCTAATCCTAAAAGGATCCTGACAATGCTATTGCCAGACTTCTTAATTTTCAAGGAAGGGAGAGCTACTAGGTGTTAAATTGCATATGCCCGTATGCTGCTGCTTAGAGAGTAATGCATGAGAGAAAACCCATTTATCAAGACTATGGTTGAATGTTACTGTGCTCTAAAAGTAAATATATGACAGCTTCTCTCTGCTCTCTGTGCCAGTTGGTATGACTACAACAATGTTCACCCATCTGCACGTGGCTCAGCATGTTATATAGCCTATGCCATGATATTATAACTAGTGCTGTGTCACTTGAATGCCCTTCAGTACATTAAATGACAAAAAGAAATGAAGCAGAAAGGCTGATGTGACATTTCTCAATAGGAAGTGTTTATCTCTGTTCCATCAGTGTTTAATTGACTTGCAAACCACTCAGGACTCTACAAACATTAAGGGAAGAGATCTTTAGCAGACAGTAACCCTTTACACTAAGAGTCTTTAAGTACACTTGTTCATAGTATAAATGTTCAATAAATGACACATTTTAGATACACATACTGTGAATATTAACCATGACATTTACCTTTGAGTTCCCCTACCTGTATAACTGAAAGAAATTTATGCTTATCACGCTAGAAATACGTATGGTGTTACACAATGTTACTTGCACATATCACTTTGGCTTACTTTACTCCAGTATGTGCTTTAGTCTTACAGCTCAATCATCAGAAGTTTGCAAGTAATTGTCATTAGTGCAGTAAGTAGCACAGTTAGTGTCTATCAAATGCTGTTTGTTTTCTCATCTTCTTCCCAAGAGGAGAGGCATGCAGTGAATTGTTTGGTTTTGGTACAGAGTTCTGGACTTTTTTTGCCTTCCATTTGTTTTTTTAATATACACATTGCTATGTGGAATCTAAGACTATCCCACAGACTGGGATACGAAGAACAGGCCTAAAAAGATGCCGAGCACATGTGTTCCATATGTCTCCATCTTCCACAACCCATATATTTCCCGGCATGCCAAAGAAAAAGATTTGTGAAGAGTCTTGCGGGACTATGTACTGCCACAAGAATGGAGCAAAAGAAATCAAAATCACTGACAACATCCTGTTTATGTTTGCTGTTTGGCTTGCTCATAGGGCACAGGAAATGATTTATTTGCCCCTCTGTAGAGAAGCCCCCACTGCCTCCCTGACAGCCGTGGGCCTCACCAGTTTGGCATGAGGGAAAATGCGTTCCTGATCCCAAATCTGGTGAATACTTTATGCACCTAAGACAGCAGGTTGGAGCCCCAGCACATCTGCATGCTATCCTTGGTCTTACTGTAGATGACTTTTATTGCTGCAGAAGGAACAAGAAGAAATTACTTTAAAAACAGATTGGGAGCCAAGTTTAATATCAAAGAAGGGAGAAAAAGTCTTTGGTCTCTGCAGGTGGCCAGCAGAAACATGAAGCCTTACGTTAATGTGACACAACTCATCTCATGAACAACAGAGATCACATGTACTTTCATTGCTGATCAGAAGATCCAAATATGAAACAGCCAAAGACTGATGTCTCAAACATTAATCTGTATGCTGGGTTCATTGTATCTTGCCATACAATCCTATCCATAAATTTATATTAGAAGTAACTTTGGATTATTTCTCCCACAATTCTGATTGATAGGGAGGCTATTTCAGAACCCACTGTTTCAATGGTTGAAAAATGTTTTCTCAGTTCTGTTCTAAATATAAGTGATTACTGTAGGGCAGGCAAGGTCCAAGAAATGGGCCTTAATGTGCTAAGCCCTTGCAAGGGAAGTTGGTGGAATTTATGATATTCCTCAGACCCCATAGGACATAAATAAGCAAAGCCAGTTCATCATCTACTGTGATTAGATGGAAACTCTTCATTGGCCAGATATGACTGAAAAGTGGCTGTGTTGTCATTTAGGATGAACAGGACTTCAACAATATTTCTAGATTACAGTCCAAATCAACCTATTAATGCCAAGAAAATTATTCACTATGACTTCAATGTCATCTCATTACTTTACACCATCCAATCACACTATTTCTATCATGGTTTTATTTCAAATCAATCACACTTTACTCATAATTTGACCTGTCCAATAAATGGGCTATTCTGGTAGTAATAGTGTAAAAGAAAGGTGAAAGAGATATACAGATTAGGACTTTCTCCAGTGAGATATCAGTTTAATTCATTTACCTGAAATCCTACCACTTCTGTCAGTGAAGATTTAAATGCTAAACACAGGGTCTAGGAGACAGAAATGCATGCATATCCTTGTAAACACACCTATTCACTGGAATTATGGAATAATCCATAATTTTGACAAATTACCATTTGAAAAAGTAGGTTATTCTGGATCTAAAATATTACTTTCAATTAGATGAGCTTGTAAATGACATATAACTCCTATTTACATATTTACAAGACATAACTCCTCTGACATATTTACAAGAGGTGTGTTTGTCTAATGGTGTTTGATTATGGCATAGTCACATGTCTATGCATTTGTTAAGAGTAAGGAATACATGTTCTCCCAGTGAAATATCGGCAATTTCAGTTCAGAGGTCCCCCAGTGGAACTTTCTTTCACAAGTCAGGAAGGACACATCACCTCTAGAAGTCTTGAACTGAGATTTGCCTTGAGTGTTAGGAGCTTCAAAAGTAAATTAAAGAAAAAAAGCGCAGCACATGAGCTGCTGATTAATAGGTACCAGGCTGTTTGAGAAGGCAACTTGTGTATGTACAGTATTTTTTACAAAGGTGCTTAATATGCATTCAGAGCACTCCTTAAATGCTCAGTCCTAAAGCAGGCTGCAGGGTTGAGGAAGAAAGGTTTGGTGTCTTCAGTAGAGTGGATATAAGGATGCTTCTAAATTGTAATGTAGTTTCAGCATAGATTTTTGAGAGTTTATTGTAATTGATCTCTCTGTTTAAGCTTGTATGTCTTTTTGAATCCATTGGCAGCATTGTGGCACATTGCATGGAAGTTTTTAGAAATAATCTGTCAGTCCTAGCAATATTTTCCATCTATGTTACTACAAATACCTTCCCTATAAATAGGCCCTACTGCCTTCTTTATTTAACTAGTCATAACTGACTTTCCTTTGAGATCCTGGTCAAATATTTCAGCAGGCACTGGGAAGAGTTAATGACAAAGTCTGTAAATTTGTGTGTGCTGCTCATCATCTTTCTATTGTGTTAATAAACTTTACCGGGTGTGCTTGCTTGCTTTTTTTCAAAAGTGAAATATTCTTTAGGTAAGCACATGATTTGAGTGCTGCAGTTTTTTCCCTCTGTTTATGCTATATTGCAGCGAAAGGATTTAGCAAAGCAGTGGAGAGACGAGGTTGTTATTACACCTCAACAACATCAGTGTGGTGGTGTGACAGTGCACATGGCGCTCTTGCTGCTAAAAGCACAGCTAAAATCACAGTTGGGACAAGGAACTCAATTTCTTGCCCCAACACATGCATGTCTCTGCAGACATCTGTTTAATTTGCACAGGACTTAGGACTGTTGTCTGTGATCAGCAAGCCTGTCTCCCTCTCACCTGCCAGTTAGCAGGCTGGTGCCTCACCCGAGTAGGTGTCAAGGGGGCCCTGCTAGTGGCTAACACTCTCAACAGCAAAAACCCCATTGCTGGCACATGTGTGAGAAAACCCCCGGGAAAAGGAGACGTGTGCCCCACAACCCCAGACGCAGCTTTTGCTGCCAGGCCAGTTTCCTCATTTCAGAAGGCAATTTAAGTAGGATTTTATGTCCTAAGAGCAGGTACCAAATTACTTTTGTTCCCTATGTTCCAGTTCCAGGTTAGTGAAATTTCTTAGTTCAGTACATAATTTTTTAATACGTGATATACCACATAGTAGCATGTTATAGCAGCAACGTGAACTCTCATTCTATCAGCTACACAGGTCCTTCTGAAATAATCTGTGCTGCAAACAGAAACAGTTACTTTTTATTACTTAAAACACCTCCTTCAACTTTCATTGTCACCAAGACAAAATAGCTTCAAACAAAAAAATCCCTCTAAAATAAACAAACGAATGAAGGGTCATGAATCCTCAAAACCAACAATGCCGCAGGTCTATTTTGGTAATTCTCTTGGCAGAGTAATATGGAAGCTTCTCTCAAATGAACTGTTTCCAAGTTAAAAGGGAACAGGTCATAAATAGATTGTTCAGGAAATTCGCAAAGTTTGGGTACAATAATGAGAAAGTAGCTGAATAAAGGCAAATTTTGAATTTACCATTCTAAGTTACAGTGGCAGTGGACTTGTCCCCCAAACAGGGCACTGTGTCCTGCTTCTCCTTAACCCTTTCTGGGTTGGTTTTTTTTTCTAAATTGAATCTCCATCCTTCTCTTAGCAGAGACTTTATCTCTGGAGCCAGAGATAGCCTTTGAGCCAGGCAAGGAGAGGACACAGTACAATAAAGGACATAGAGGTCTTTGTGAAGACAACAGGAAAAGCTCAAGGAAGAAAAGAGAGTGGTGCTGAAGGATGTGTGCCAGAGAAGGACCAGGGAGGGAGGGGATACTGGGGCCAGAGAGGGAAAAAGGTGGAGGAGTCCTGGAAGTCACTGTTATTTCAAGAGATGGCACAGATAGAGAGAGAGCAGACTACAGAGTGCGGTCGCTGACCTTTCATGAGCTTCATGTTACAGCAGCCATTGGCTGCAAGCAC
>NW_009913167.1:0-14664 GCF_000696875.1 Nestor notabilis | reverse complement strand
TCAGCAGGACTCTGAGACACCCCTCGCTGCAACTCCTCTCTCCTTACGTACAATACTTGCTTTCCACAGCTTCCTATTTTAAGCCTCTGTGAACCTCCCCATTATTCAAGCATGCTGCATTCAGTCAGCATGGAGCTGGCAAAAATTGGACACAACAGGATAGCAGGAGGAAAGGACATTTCAATTTCTTCACCAAAATATGCCAGTTTATCTTTAATCATTGTGAAAGAAATCAAAGTGGAAGTCTGAAGCATTTCCAACTTTTCTTATCAAGAAGAAAATATATATAGAAACGATTCCATCATCAGGAGATAATTTAAAAGGGACAGAAATTACGTGGGAAGACTTTCTCTTCCTTTTTGAACCACCTTTTTTCTAATGAATAAAATAAGTCTAGAGATTTTATACTCTTTTTTTCTTTTTTGTGGAAATACGGAAAAAAAAGGCATTTCCCAATTATTTTTCTATTTTAAATTTTATCTGAGTAAGAAAGATTAACTTTCTTCTGGTCATCTCTCCCTGTATATCTACGTTAAGCTGGGACAAGGCACAAAATAACTGGCATTGTAAAGATTATTACATTAGTCATAACAAGAAAACAGCATGTTCAAACTTGCCATGTTATTAATACCTAAAATTAAGAATTAATCCAGGATCCTAAAGTATTTTAGGAAAAAATGCTAACGGATACAGTGGTGCATTCTTGACAGTCTGCCATTCTGTTGAAACTCAGCACCTTGTTGGGAGCAAAAGTACCCAGTTAGTTAAGACAGGAAGTGAAATGTATTTAATTGCAGGAATAATGTATGTGGCTGAAGCAATACTTTGATATGGCATTTAGTCACATCACACATATAATAGCTGTGTGACAAGTGACAAAGTGCTGTGACAAGTGCTATGCAATTCTCCACAGCCCAAGTGGTCAAAATCATTTCATCTGAATCACAGCATCTTCAACAGTGTAGCACTACCCTAAACATCAGCTGGGACAGTTGATTCAGTGCTGACTCAAAGGGGATATGCTAACATGCTAAATTACAAACATCCTTCTCTACACAGTCTGTTACCTGGAGATTTTCTCCTCAAAGTAGGATTCTTGTTAAATTTATTAGTTTTGAGAACTGAAGATGACCTAGCACATAAAGTGTGAAAGCCTCCTTTAGAGAACTGGAGTTACCATTCATTCTTAGTTTGCTGTTCTGATCTAGGTAGGCTGCAAAACAAAAACAAAATAGAAAAACAGTGCAATTTCTGTGGGATTTCAGCACGCATTTGATTGTAGTCTGAATATATCTTCAAAACAACTTTCACTTTGTTTTACAGAAAATTTTTAGAGCGTTTGCGTTCTTTAAAAGTGGGATAAATAGCAAGCTAAATCTGGCAGCTAGACTTTTTCAAACTTGTATGTCACTGATTATCTCCAGTGAATAAACACAGAGGCACTGCAGAAGGTATCACATCAAGAAGGTGCAGTACAACTTCTTCTGATCCCAATAAAAAGCCTGTTGTGCTTGTTGTTCGTAAATTTTTTCTATATCTTTGGGTTATCCCCATCCTGGAACTGTTTTCTGAGGTATGTGGAGAAGTATGTCTTCCTAGTTACCTTCCCCAGCCCATTTTGTGAGAGTAAGACAAGTTAATTGTGCTTGATGATATGGATGACCCTTTCAAGTCATGTAAAACGACACTGCTCTGCTTATCACAGGTAGATAACCATTAATATTACGTGTACTGTCTATGGGAAGAGAAAGGGTCTTGTTTGTTTTGAATGTTTTCAAAGGTAGGAAACAAAGGGTCCTGTGGGGACATAGGCATAGAGCAGTCAGTGCAGCCATACAAATTGAAGTTAAAAGACAGGAACCTGCAATAAAACTGGGTGAAAACCAAAAACCTAGCTGTTTCTTTATAATAAGGCTAAGACTGAGCTGTACAGCCGTGCAGAAGTAGAATAATGTCATATTTAAGCCTAGCAGAGCTCCTAGGCAGAGCCTGAAGCTTTTGCTTTTTTGTAACATTGTTCATGACAGTTTAGGAGCACAGATCACAGTCCATAAATCTAACTATAAACAACACATCTCAGTACAAAGATCTTTCTTTGCAACCATGAACACTACTCATGCATGGCAAGGACAGATGAGGAAGAAGCTAGTCAGCTGGGTAAGTGATGGGAGGATTTCTAGGCTTAATTTTACCTTGGTAAAATATTTAATATGCACAGAACAGAATTTTCAGCTTGATTCAGCCTTTTGAGACCTGTAGACTTTGGAACTAGCCTTTAAACTGTTTGTTTAAAACAAAAAAAACAAAACCACAACTCCATAAAAAGTCAGAAAGTAAAATGCACCTATTTCTTTGTAGCATACGACATGATTGTACTATGATGAATTACATTTTTAAGTCAGTGGAAAACATCTCATGAGCTTGAGCTGGCTTTGGATCATACTCCTGAAGGTTTTGAAAAGACATTGCCAGTGACTGAGGGTTTCAGACAGCCTCATTTTTAAAAGGGGAATATAATAATTTCTCATGCTATTTTAAAATAGTGTAACATACACTGTGACATATGTGGTAAAACAATATGGTAACAAATATCAAGTTTATATTTCATTTGACAGATTTTGTGTTATCTGTAGAACTAAAATGTAAAGTATAGAATTGCCAGGCAGGCAAAGAGCTGATTGAAGAAAGGGATCTCTCAACAGAGCTCAGTGGAAACACAGTGTTTCAGAGAATAATGAAGATCCCAGATCCCTGGTGCCTCAGTCGTTTGGAATAATTAGAGGTTCACTTGCTAAGGGTCAGATAATTTTGTTGACCTCTAAACTTTCTGATCTTTAGGAACCTCCTCAAAACAGGCAAAAATTAAATAAGAAGATAGTATCTGCCTTTTAAAGTGAGTTTTCAGGAAATCAAAAAGATATGATTTCTCTGACATTAATTAAAATGTTCTAAAGGTTTCGGTTTTGAAGCTTTTCAAAAAGGCAATTGTTGCCTCAGTTGAGTGAAAACATAACATATTCCCTATATCTTACAGAAAAGAAATGCATTTTTAAAATTACTCCAAAAGAAAATTACTGTTGCTAGTTACAAAATAAAACTTTTTTTAGGGCAAATATTTTTACATTTTGACACTTTGTTTTCATTGTAGAAAAGCCGTGGATTTGAAATTTCTTGGAAAACCAAAAATTTGGGGGAAGCAGTCAGTCAGCTGAGTGTTTTGAAAATACTGCTGAAATATCATGGTATTAGTTATTAGATAGATTTGAAAAAGTAGGCACATATAAATTTGAAATGTATGGTTAATAAAATATGCCAAATCTCAACATCATGGTGTTTGAAACACTTTCATAGCATGTATGTGAACAATGAAACATAAAAAAATGAAGTTGAAAAAATGAATGTTTTGTTAATGTTACAAATACAAAAATAAAATTACACATTTGTTAATGAATAGTATATATTTACTTGATTTACATAAATAAGGTTGCAAAAAAAGCTATCACAATGGATTTACAGAGCAATAGAATTCAATATCAATACTGCTGTGTTGCATTTGAGCAATAACATTATAATGGCTGCATGATTTTCATTCACTTGTAGCATGAGACAGTAAGGATTTTAACTTGAAATAAAATCATACCATTGTATACTAATATTTTTCCTGGTTTTACAGAATAAATATATCTTCTGACTTCCATTGGACATTCCTGACACTGCCACGAAACACAGCTTTAAAATGTTGCATGAAAGCTTCCTTCTTTTCAAAAAAATCTTACCATTGTTAGAATTGCTGTAACAATGTGCTTACCTTCTTCTGCTAATAAAATAGAATATTAAACTAGCAACTCCAGAGAAATTAACAATCTCTGCTACTCTGCGAAAGTACCTCTCAAAAGGGAGAAGTACCAGAAACATCATGAAATTCCCTTGACCTTGCTACTGCTCTTGATTTTATGCAGAGGACACTAAATTTTCAAAGATGCTCATGCAACCAGTTTCTTTGAAATCATGATACTTTTTAGGTACTTAAATACCTTGAAGTATTTTGGCTTTACAGTGCAGTGATAGGCTGTAGTGTTCAGCTCTTAGACAGAGAGCAGTGCTCCTCCAAGCTTATTTTGCAACAGCAACAGGAATACTCCATCACTTTGCTATTCTGAAGTAAAACTCCTGTTTAAAGCAATTTTCACAAAAGGTTTCATTTTATCTACATGAAAATCCTCAGATATTTTGCTGAATCCTTTAGGAAAGGCCCTATTGACCTACAGGGAAAATATTTTGCAAAAAGACACTGTGAACATAAATTTTAGAGCTCTCATAAAACATTATGCATGAGACAAGTGAGGCCATGTTACATAGAAAAGTGGACTCTGTCCATAGAGTTATCAGTTAGGTTAGTGGTTAATATGTAATCTTCAATCTACAAACACTGAAAAATGAACTCTCTGCGCTCCATATCTCCTCAAAAAATGCATGGGTATAATCACTTTCCATGATCTCATAACTTTACCACTGATTTTGTTAACTTCACAGTATTAAGCTGAGCCAAAATTTTCCTTCAATTTATTTTTCTGCCACACTCTTCGTGCTAAAAAGCTACTTTAATAGTTCTCCTGCTACAGGTAGTTTTATCACAACAGTTTTACCTAGATAGAGCATTGAAACTATTTTATGCTTTCCTAAATTACATGATCCAAAACTGTAACACAGAAATACATGAACATCTAGAAGATGTATTTTTCTTAGTTTATTCAAGGATCTAATATACCATCTTATATAAGATCCTTACCATTTAACAAAATTGATCAAGCAAGTTGCTGCTTACTTGAAAATTTGGTACCCTTTTTTTTTTGTTAATATCTTTTTTAAAAGCTAAGCTGTATTATACCAGCCCAATTTAAATGCTGAGATTTTTTAAACTGCATTATCTTCTTCTCACAAACCATTGGATAGACACATGTGGTGCAGAGTATGCAGATACTTTTATAACTACTTTATTTGTTGCTACTGTGCACCTGAACTAGAAATCCCACAGACATATGATTTGTGCTAGGCAAGAATGGATTTGGATATGCTATTTTCCTTTAGTATCATCCACACCCAGAGGAAACTGTTACTCAAACAGAAATGAAACACATACTCCAAGCTTCAGGGGGACATTGTGTTCCCTAAAAACCCTAAATAAAGACCTTTTCCCTAAATTAAGACCCTGTTCCCTGAATAAAGACCCAACAAATCCTGTCTAAGAAACTACGGAAGTGACTGAACTTTTATTGAACCTCAAAGTTTTGGCTTATCTCTTGGGCAATGGCTGGGCTGGTTCTTATTTATATCCCTATGCAAAACAAGCAGATTAATTCTTGGGTTTGCTTTCAAATTCAGTCACAAGTGGAATGTCTTAATTGTTTGTTAAAGGAACAGCAGATTGTAGTCAGGGTCAAATGCCCTTGTGCTCAACAGATTTTAACTTTGCATAGTACAAACTCTTGAGACTATGATAAGCAAGCAAAGCAAATCTAGAGAAAGATCTTCATGCTGTATGTGAGGTAAGTGCTGAGTGTGCAGGTATGCAAGGGCAGGGGAAAGGAAGAAGCAGACCTGAGTTCATGGGGCTGGGCATTTTTTACCATGTACTGGTAAATGGGCTTTCAGCACATGCATGTTGGGGAGTATGGAATTCTGCAACATTAGTAGCAAATTAATGCAAGTTGTCTCCACTGCAGAGTTAACTTGGATGTTAGCAGAAGGGTTTAGGTATATCGGCTGGAAACCAGTTCTGTGTTCACTCCCACTGGTAACTCACTACCTGTTCTGTAGGTGCTGATGGTCCTCCAGCGGTGCCATTCCAGAATTCTCTGTTTTCCTAGACCAGGTGGGGTTCTCACCGGGTCACTGGAGAAGGATCTTCAAGTAGTTTACTATAACACAGCATAAAGTATCATGAGACTTCTGCTCACAAGTGGTGAAGATGTCCTTCAGATGTATGTAAGGAAGGGCAAGAGCTTGATCGAGTGCCAGAACCATGAGGTACCACAGGAGACCTGCCTGTAGGCATGAGCACACTGTTTGGACTAGTGCAGTCATGACAGCCATGTGCTGGTTGGGTGGTTTCTAAGGCAGACTCCCCCAGGCAGCTGGGTGAAGGCAGCCCTCTTCATCATTGCCTCACTGGCTTTCCAAGCCTGATCTTGACCATTCAGGGACAGATTATGAGGGGGACTGGAGTGGCTGGATAGCAGTGGGGAAGACACGGATAAATCTCTTTTTATGTGATCTGGGAAGTGTCAGGCTCAGGTGTAGCACTGCCTGTGATCACTGAGTCCCTCTCCCCGCTGTTAAGCAAATCCTCACAAAAAAGGAGAAGTTAGCAGGAGTAAATAAGGTGAGCTCAACCTCTCCCAACTGCAGTGGGCTGGAGGAAGTGGATGGGATCAGCAGGCAAACCGCCTGTTCCAGCCCAGTGGTTGGCAGTGTCTTTCATATCAGGCAGCCTCCAGGGAAATACAAAGGGTTAAATTACCCAGTCAGCCATGGTTTCAGCTCTGTGCTCTTTTGCAAGGAGAAAAGGAAGAGCTCTCCCATATTTGGGACCAAGGTACTAGTTCTGTTTGGTTTCCCTTGGAGAAGACTGATTGCCAACTTTATCACTCCCTAGAACAAGAGCAACTGGCTTCATTTATTTTCAGCACCCTCCAGGAAATGTGGCTTTAGGTTTATTTTCCTGCAGCTAGAAGGCTTGTCCAGTTTCTTTGGTAGGTGTAGGGGCACAGTTACAAAATTTACTGCATTTTTTCCAAAGGGTTGAGCCTTGGAGTAAGTCTGTTATTCCCTCTAATTACCTGATGCCCTGATGTGTCTCTGGCTGAAATCTGCTAGCTTGAATCGTGACCTGCCAGCACGAACAAAGACCTTATGAAGGCAGAAACCTTTAGTTAGCTCTGATGAAAGAAAAATCCTAAGAACTGTGGAGAAATGTGTCTATTTCCATGTGCCTGCAGTTGTGTCTTGTACGATACCGAGTGCAGCAGTGGTATTGGTGAAGGCAGTGAGTGCACAGGTGATTAAGAAGGCTGGTTTACAGCAACATGCCCGTCTGCCACAAGACAAAAAGAAAATCCAGGTAGCATTACACAAGAGAAAGGTACATTTCTTTCTCTGATCTCTTTAGTGCTTACAAGATTTAGATAACGTGCTTATCATGAAGCAAATTGAGATATTTTGCAAGTTTTACTTTGTGTGGTAACAAATATTACCCTTTATACCTTTGTAAATACCCTGAAGTTTGCAAGAGTAGGGGCATATATAAAGTGAACAAACACAGCCTAACTCCAAATACCTCTTGGCTTTTCACATACATCTCTAATTAAATAAAGAGGATAATTTTTGTGAGGTTGTAATAAAATATAATAATTTAAATAAATATCTGAACAAAATGGTCATACAGCCAGAATAAATTACCATCTTATTTTTAATTACTGAAGTAAGTTTTGGTAGGAGGGAATGAATAATAATAAAAGATTTAATTAGTGAATTCAGAGAGGCTTATTTACACCACTAACATCAACAACATAACATCTAACATAATTAGGGATCAAAACCAGTCTACTACAACACTAACATCTAACATAATTAGACATCAAAGAAAGTCTACCAGGCAGGCAAGACCCTTCTTGCAGAAGAAGATGTGGTCTCCCAGTCTTTAATTCTTGCTTTTTTCTCCTTTCTTTCCCAAGTACTTTTATTTCCTCTAGAATATTTAACCATAGATAATTAAATAATTTTTGTAACGGACCAAATAACCTGCAGCAGTAGCCTGTGGGTTCTACAGAAACTAGACGTCAGAAATGGCTGCTGGATATTGATTTCAGAATACCACTACAAATGAGAAGAACGGGGCAAGGGGAAACAAGACATATTACTGTTATTTAGCACAAATGCTGATTTAAATTTTTTCCCCAAGATGCATGAAGGGACCTTCTGACCGGGTAGTAGTTCATCTGTAAAGTTATTGGGCAGCTTTGTTCTACCTTGGCCTTGTCCTATGCCTTTTGGTGACTCTCAGGCATGCATAGTGTTTAGAATAGGACGCGTAGTGTTTAGAATAGGACTAGCACCAAGAGATAAAAATTAATTAGATTAATTAGATTCAGTGAATTAAAGGAAAGTTTGTGAGGATTTTTTGGTGGCATTTTCTGCCACCCAAATGCATCCTGCTTATTCCTGCAATTTCTCTGACTTGCTCCATGTTTTCTGTCCATGCTCAGGAATCTGTTCCAGTCAGTGAAAAGGATGCCTCCTCTGCCTAGACTGGAGGCAAAGAGAGAACACGAATGAAAATGTTCAGAATGAGAATTTATTTTTATGAAGTTTGTCTCAATTTCTCCTTTCCCTCATTTTCTGACAAAATTTGAAACCCTCTAGATTAAAAAGTAAATTAAAAATAAATAAATTAAAAAAGCTTGCAAAAATTTCATTTAAATTACATTTTTTCCAGAAAAATACTGAAGTTGTTTTAATATATATTGGCTCTTTGAAATTTCTTTTCCTCTAAAATTCCAGCACACTCCTCCAGGAGCAGGGAATAACAAAATACATAAAAGACATTAATTTTCAGTAATATCGTTGTAACTTAATTTGTCTCCAAAAGTGACTATTTACTCAGTAAACCATGTAGGGCTTCTTTACCAGCTCCACACCGCATTAGAACCTGTATCTTTAAAAGTTTTGGTAGTAGGATTTAAAATTTGTTATAAAAAGCTTTTATTATCAACAAATCACATGCTGGAACAGGAGAATAACATGCTTTTGTTTTTCATCAGCTTTCTGTGGGCTCCAAAGGGCTTTGTCCTTGGTTGTCTTCCCTCCTTCCTCTGGAGAGGGCACCTCCTCTCCGGGGAAGCTGGTCTGTAAACACGAGCCAAACTTCTCATGCTGATGACTCAAATCCACCCATATGCTCCCTTCTGTCCAAGCCCAAAGCTCAGCCTTCTTCCCTCTGAATGTCTCGACATCGGCTCAAGCTCAGTATAGCTCACCAGAGCTCTTAATCTGTCTTCTAAGCTCTCTTTGATGCTGCTTCTTCCAGTCACTGTGGCTAACATCACTGCTGCCCATCTGCAGTGATGGCCCATCTGCTGCTTGGGCCTTGAACTTGTCACCACCTTCAGACTGGGACTTTCTCCCAGTTGGCTTTTCATATCAAGGCTCTGTGTAAATCTTGATACATAAAACTTCAAAGCTATGACCTTCTTCATACTTCCATACAGCTAAAATTACCAGTCCAGCTTTCATCCTTTCACAAGAAGATGCTTCTCCCTACTTTTAACAGAGCCCATTTCCTGCTTTTTTCTTCATGCCCACAACTTTAAGTAGGCTTCCTCTCTCACCCCATCTTCCCACCAGCTCCCCCATCATTAAACACAACTTAATTCTTCTCTGTGCAGATTGCAGCCCTGATGCCCTCTCTTGACAACCTATGTCCCCAGCTGTCACTGCACATTTGGAAACCTTTTACACCAGTAATGTCCTCTTCCTACACTGCCCTGCCAGCCTGGGAGGAACTCTGTAAAAATATACATCACCTTGCCATTATGCATCTTCAAAATTTCCCCAGGAGCTTTTCTTTTTCACACTGTCTGCAAAAAAACAAGTCGCTGCAAGTGTTACGTGCACAATGACCTGTAACATCATATTATTTTTCTCCAGGTCCCAGAATGTTGTTTTGTGGGGTTCTTTCACTTTGATTGTAAACATCAGAAATGCATTGAGCCTCTCTATCATTTAGGAATCGAAATTTTTTTTCTTTCTTATTTTTGTCTCTGTTATGGAATTGCAGTGGCAGTATTTTAAATGAATTTTTACGACAGGGTGGCTAGAGCACTACTGTGTGTGATAAACTTGCACATTGTCCATTGTAGTTTGAATTTCAGATTCAGTGGTCACTGAATTGCATACAGTTTTCTTTCTTTTTTTTCCCCATGTATTGAGAAGTTATTCTCAATGGTATGTGTAAGTCTTGCTTGAAATCACATTTCTGGTGCACTGACTCTAAAGTTTTTTTTTTTTCTGCAGAGGTCTATAGTTTTTATAGTTTTATAACCCAAACCAAATGTTTGCTGAGGCACAAGAGAAAGCTCTATATCTAAGCCATTTGAACACATGTATTCAAAATGTATTAAACATGGGTACATGATGACTGCTGAAGAAGATATTCCTAGATGTGGAGTCTTAAAATGAGCTAAACCAGTTTTCCTTTCCAAGAAAAATATATCAGTGTCACTACAATTAGTGTATTTCAAATTCTGTCAACAAGTCATATGCTGTTAACAGGAAGCTGCTTTCTGTTTTGCTCACTGCCAAGATTAGGGGTGACATTCCTACCCTCTTGAAATCAGGGCAAAACTTCCTTGACTTCAATAAGGAGAAGATTTCATCCAAAGCAAGAAAATTATTATCCTTACATTTTCAGAACTGAAAAGAATAAAAAGGCTCCTTCCAATAATTACTTATCTGTTTTCAGATGCTGCCATGTAAGAATTGTTTATATTGTAATCTTTTTCAGTAGGTTTTGATGCCTGAAGACAGGAATTAGCTTATAAAGTGTTTTCTGCAGCATACAACAAAAAAGTTCAGAAAAGTAAAAAGCAAACACACAGAAATAAGCACTTCTTTTTCAATTTTATTAAAGAGGATTTGCTGTCTTTCCCAAAAAAGAATGAATAACTTTTCATTAGACAGAAAATTATGCTTATAAAAAGAGTTCTTTTTGAAGAATGATGTTTGATGGGAGATGGAAGACAGGTTGATTCAAAGATCAGTGAAATCAGTAGTGGAAAAAACTACATAGAAGAACTTCTACTGACTGTCATTGGACTTCATGTCACACTATTTCCCCCTGTTAAATACTGTGTAGCAAGGGAAGTTCAATCCCTTCTAACTTTTCTGCAATAGCCTTGTTAAGAAGAACAGCAAAATACATGATTCATGGGGTCCCAGCTGAATTGTATAAGATTAGGATACACTTCCAGAAATGCTGGAGTAAGTGTAACCTAGGTGTCAGGAATACACAATGATCTGGTGCACAAGCAGACAGCACCTAACCTTGCAAACATTGGGGGCCTCCACGATAACTTACTAAAAGAACCAAATACACCAAATTCAGTGAAAGCTGAGTATTGACTATCTACCCAGGGACACAAGGGCCCACATTTCCCTATGTGATCTCTGGTATCTGGCAAATCCTTTTTTTAATGGCCAATTGTTTTCAGTTGAAAACTGGAGAATAAAACCAGAGCACCAATTAAAAACTGTGGTCTTAAATGCACCCATCCTGCCCCATGGTGCACAGAGCAATTTACCACAATGAAACTGCTTTTCTTGATGGTACATTCAAATATCAACCAGACCAACATCAGGTAGAAGTTTTTGTAACCCAGATAACAAAAACATATTTTGTTACATAAGCTACTTAATAATTCAGCCTAAAAAACCAAGCAGCCCTTCAATTATCCATAAAAAACACACAATTTTCACAATTATTATGTACAGTAGATGAACATAATTTAGGAATCAAAGATTCACACAAAACCAACAGAACTTAGGCTCTTGAGTCAGTGCTTTAAAAACAGAATTTCAGCAGGGCAGACACTTTCAGAGTCACATTCCTCTGAAACTCGAGTTATTTGTACACATCAGCAGAGCGCACGATGGTGAAAGACTAAGGTTCTGCTGACACCTGTTGATAAATATCTGAACAGCAAAACAGTCCGAACAGTCTTACAATCAGGTACATGAAAGAAAAAACATATATACAAAAACAAGAATAAAGGTACAGACCAGGCTTCTGTCTATCGCAGAGAAGTTTCCAGTCATTGTTAAGTCATAATGGTGGAGTAAGGCTGGGGAAAGGACGAAAAGGAAAGGTAAAGCCAAAATTTGCTGCTAGATTTTCTGTCAGATCTTCCTTGACAAGGACAGTGAAGCCACTTCCTACTGAGTCAATACACTACTTGCAGTGAGTCATTGTGGAGATGCTGAGTAAGCTGAAAGAGATTTGCTAATGACTGGATGATCAGCATAATTAATATCAGCAGAGACCAGTATCTGTTTTTGAAATGATAGGATTCATGCTAACATGAGAATGCAATAAGATGACAAAGATCACAGACAGACTTTCAATTTTTTTTTTTCCAAATATAGGAAGAAATTGTTTTGCTTACTCAGCAGATTATCCTCAACATTCAGCAAATATCGTATCTGAACTCTGATGGGGTTGGTTAGGCCCAAGAAAACATAAAAATTTAATGGAATTTTACTTGTTGCTATAACACTAAACAATTAAGATAGATAGGCTTCAAATACTCAATTACGGTACAGCCCTAACACTAACCGCTTTTAACTTTGTGTTAAGCAAACATACTGAAAAAAGGAGAAGATCGCTATACCTTTCATAATAAGTATTTCTGCTAACAGACAGCACACTGCACACTCCTTTTCATTTGCACAGGGGGTGCATGGTCCCTGCTAAGAAAAAACTGTTTCGGGCAGTGTTTTGGACAGTATGTAACCTGTATTAACTGCTTTTCTGATAAGAAAAGATCAGTCAGTGTAGATTTGCTCCTTTTGCAGTTGTTAGTGTGTGGTCCTTCCCCGCCTCCGCCCTCAAAGGAGAAATTTACAGTAAAGAGAAAAATTCACTTTCTGTCCCTGGTGCTCACTTTTGAAAGAAAATTACTGCTCGTAAAATAGAGACCCAAAGATCTTATCTTGGACAACCATGTACTTGGGTTTCTTTGTATATTCCCGCCTTCTCTGTATCCGGGATGAATTGGAAGGTATTGTAATGGATAATTACTGTGATTACTGGATGCTTGCCAACCCATTCAGGAATTACCGCGCCCTGGACTGAAGGGGTTGCTGAAGCCTGAAAAACCGGCGCTCCTGTGTGCCAGCTGCAGTCAGGCTGCCCTCTCCCGGCAGGCCGGATCTCTCCGTGTGCCCAAAACTTCCAGCACACACGAGGAGGACTGCTTTGACATCATGAAGCTGATCTACGGGGTCACTGTGGACGTGCCCAGGATATGTGGATATACGGCTGCTCAGTCACAGCTACTTGCAACCCTGACCGAGCTGCTAAACATCCAGAAATTCTGGACAAATGTGAAATACATTCACTCAGACAACATCCTCAGGCTGGGAGTGGTTTTCTTCAGGCAAACTGCAGCTCTGAATTAGATGCAAAGCCTTTGCGGTGTATGAAGTAAATTTGCAGTCGATGTTGCTCAAATATCTCAGACACATGTACATGTACAGCGTGTTTGTGTAGCACACACGCAAGCTGAACACTTCACAGTTACTGAGCTAAGAATTCTCCCATGGATGCAAATTTCTGTGCACACATAATCTGTCCAGGAACCAACAGACAGAAATGCAGCAGCTTCTGCCTGCCAGTATTTAACCTGAGCAAGTTGCAATTTTATCAGCAATGGGCATGTCAGGGCACTGCCATTAACCACCGTGCTGGTTGCCTGTTGGTGAGTGCCAGAATGGACAGTGTGGTTGGCAGCTGTGCTCCTGCCTTGCAAAGGGAGAAAATTAACAGAAAAACAAGGCAAGAAGGAAAAATGACCAAAGGAGATGGAACACAAGACAAGAAGCTGTGTAGGATGTAAGTGAAGGTGATGAACACAGTTATGTCACTTAGTAATAGTCTTCATTATGGGGCTGGCTTATTTCCTCCTATACACACATCCCTCAGCCTCCCCACAGGATGCCCAATTACAGATGGTAACTTTTCATTAGGAGTAAGTGAGCAGGTAACTACAAATACTTGTTGCCATTGCTGAAATGTTTTACATCATTGTCATTCCAGGCGGTCATTTTATTCACAACCGTGAATGTTCATTGGGCTGATGGAACCTCTGAACACTGTGGCATGCAAACCTTCCTGTCTCCAGCTGGTACCATGCACTCCACATACACACGAGGTCTCCAGATGAGCTGCGGTGAAGACCCCCACAGGCTGACAGGACGCCTTGGTGAGGGCTGCTGCTTGCAACTGTGAAGAAAGGACCATTTGGAAGAAAAGAGGTTCAGCCATGCTGCTAGCCAGACAACGACCTTGTCCTCTGCGTGTGTCCAGTGTATGGGACCACCCTGGGTCACTACCTTGAAGGAAAATCTTGATGAAGAAAACACGTTTTCAAGTTTTCTGACCCAGAAAACTATAGTAAAACAAACGCCTGGCGGGCGAGGCCGAGGTCACCCACCTGAAACACCTTCAGTGGGTGCACTTTCACCCAGACCTGCTGCACAGGCTGCAGACCAGAGCCCCTGGCGCAAGGGGTGAGCAAGACAAGCAAGAGCCAGGCTGGTGTGCTGCAGCTTGGCCTGTGCTTTTAGGGTGAAGGGGAGCTTGGTAGCGTGTGGAGAAGCGTGTTTGAAATGGAAATGTACTCAAGGTTTAGGGTGAGCCTCGAGCCGCCTGAGCCCCCACCCATGAAACAGCTGCTGTTTTCGCGGCAGTGCACAGCCTGAGCTCCCCACACACGCTGAGTTAAGGCTGGGGAGTGAGAGGAAAAATAAACTGAAACAATAAAAACCCATTATGGGGTTTTTTTTTAGCATTTAGCATAGGGAAGCCGGAACACGCTCACCAAGCGCTGA